>NW_028251462.1:0-220724 GCF_964263255.1 Lissotriton vulgaris | reverse complement strand
GACAACCTAAATGAAGGGTTTCTATAAAAGTGACGTTGTCGGGCAAAGGCAAACATCTCTCAAAGATGTGGAACAATGACAGGCGAGTTTCCCCTTTGTGGGCCCCTTCTGTAGCTATCCTGCTCCAATCTAAACAACAATAAAGCTTGAACGTCGGCTAATGATTATAAACAATATTTAGCGCGCAAAAGAAAGTTTTCTTTCAATACATTGCAGCGTTTATGACCCCATTCCTTAATCGCAGTATCCGCGAGATTGTTCACAGTTCATCTGAAATGTAAAGTGTATTGATGGAGCTACTTTGTAATCTATTCCAGTGGACGTGCACAATTAAGCAGATACAAATCTCTCATAAACGCATTAAGTGGTAACCTACCTCGGTGGCGTTTAATTGCATTACGGGTTTTCGACATTCAATTAGAAGACCTTTCTGACAGGTTTCAGTCCCTGAGAGGAGCAAAGAAAGAGATTACCTCATACTCGTGCACCTGTGAGAGTTCTCAGGATTTTCTCAGTGCTTCTAGTATTGCAAACTTTGCACACTTAAACTGAGTGGTTAGGGTTGCGTGCGGTCACCACAAATGTGAAAAAAGACCACTGCTTGAGTTATAATCACAAATCTCACACCAGCTGCAGCGTGACACGCTCTTCTCTGGTATATGTGCGCACAGAATGTCCAAGAGTGCACCAAAGTGAGATGTGAGAGTTAGGATGGAAAATTAATGTTTTAACAGAAGAAAGTTTACTGTTAGGTGCCAGACTCTATTCCATGGTGCAATGAGATTCGCCAACAGTAAGACTGCTAGATGGATGGAGTGAGAGTCACGCTCGATGAGTGAGACATGAGGTGTCTGGAAAAGTTCTGCTGGCCAGGGGTAACAAAGGCTGCTGCAGTCCCTGTGGCTCAGAAGGGCCCCAGCACTCCACGGGGCCACGACCCCCTCAAGGGCGCCCCCATTCAGCTTAGGGCCAAACAATATCTGTAAGATATGAGAGGCTCGTGAACCCCTCATCACATTGTGCAGGGGGCATCATTTTCAGCTATGCCGCTGCTGCTGGCCACACGCATCCCAGCGGACAGGTCAGTGTCAGGGGCTTCTGATTATTGCATGCCTTTCCTGAAAGGGCGCTGGGTAAGGAAGTGCTCATCCAGTGCTTATCCAGTTTGTGCACTAGTGACGTAATCTCTGCGCGTTGCCTCTGTCGTCCATCACGAGTGCAGAGTAGTGAGTGCAGAGTAGTGAGTGCAGAGTAGTGAGTAGTGAGTGCAGAGTAGTGAGTGCAGAGTAGTGAGTGCAGAGTAGTGAGTGCAGAGTAGTGAGTAGTGAGTGCAGAGTAGTGAGTAGTGAGTGCAGAGTAGTGAGTGCAGAGTAGTGAGTGCAGAGTAGTGAGTGCAGAGTAGTGAGTGCAGAGTAGTGAGTAGTGAGTGCAGAGTAGTGAGTGCAGAGTAGTGAGTGCAGAGTAGTGAGTGCAGAGTAGTGAGTAGTGAGTGCAGAGTAGTGAGTAGTGAGTGCAGAGTAGTGAGTAGTGAGTGCAGAGTAGTGAGTGTAGAGTAGTGAGTAGTGAGTGCAGAGTAGTGAGTGCAGAGTAGTGAGTGCAGAGTAGTGAGTAGTGAGTGCAGAGTAGTGAGTAGTGAGTGCAGAATAGTGAGTAGTGAGTGCAGAGTAGTGAGTGCAGAGTAGTGAGTGCAGAGTAGTGAGTAGTGAGTGCAGAGTAGTGAGTGCAGAGTAGTGAGTGCAGAGTAGTGAGTGCAGAGTAGTGAGTGCAGAGTAGTGAGTGCAGAGTAGTGAGTGCAGAGTAGTGAGTAGTGAGTACAGAGTAGTGAGTAGTGAGTGCAGAGTAGTGAGTAGTGAGTGCAGAGTAGTGAGTGCCGAGTAGTGAGTAGTGAGTGCAGAGTAGTGAGTAGTGAGTGCAGAGTAGTGAGTAGTGAGTGCAGAGTAGTGAGTAGTGAGTAGTGAGTGCAGAGTAGTGAGTAGTGAGTGCAGAGTAGTGAGTGCAGAGTAGTGAGTGCAGGGTAGTGAGTAGTGAGTGCAGAGTAGTGAGTGCAGAGTGCAGAGTAGTGAGTGCAGAGTGCAGAGTAGTGAGTGCAGAGTGAGTGTGCAGAATGCAGAGTAGTGAGTGCAGAGTAGTGAGTGCAGAGTAGTGAGTGCAGAGTAGTGAGTGCAGAGTAGTGAGTGCAGAGTAGTGAGTGCAGAGTAGTGAGTAGTGAGTGCAGAGTAGTGAGTAGTGAGTGCAGAGTAGTGAGTATTGAGTGCAGAGTAGTGAGTAGTGAGTGCAGAGTAGTGAGTAGTGAGTGCAGAGTAGTGAGTGCAGGGTAGTGAGTAGTGAGTGCAGAGTAGTGAGTAGTGAGTGCAGAGTAGTGAGTGCAAAGTGCAGAGTAGTGAGTGCAGAGTGAGTTTGCAGAATGCAGAGTAGTGAGTGCAGAGTGAGTGTGCAGAATGCAGAGTAGTGAGTGCAGAGTAGTGAGTGCAGAGTAGTGAGTAGAGAGTGCAGAGTAGTGAGTAGTGAGTGCAGAGTAGTGAGTAGTGAGTGCAGAGTGCAGAGTAGTGAGTGCAGAGTGAGTGTGCAGAATGCAGAGTAGTGAGTGCAGAGTAGTGAGTGCAGAGTAGTGAGTGCAGAGTAGTGAGTGCAGAGCAGTGAGTGCAGAGCAGTGAGTGCAGGTGCAGAGTGGTGTGTATTGGCAATGTAAATGACAATGCCATTTATTTATGATTTAAAGAAAAAAAAAGAAATGTCATGAGCAATGCCAATAGCTCTACCTTTAATGATGCCGAGACCATTGCATTGCAAATGCTTGTTTTATTTGTATTTATGAAATATTACCACATTAGCCACAATAGCAAAAAAGTGAAAAAAGGAAGCAAATAACCAAATCAACTTCACATAGGCAGTCTAATAAAAACCTGTCAGTTTCACCTTTAAATCATAATAGTGGGTATACTTACAGTCGAGTACCTTCAGATGTCAGGCAGACAGAACACATTAGATCTTCCCCCATAACGTCATGCTCAGAACAAACCAGTAAATATGCAACACCCGAAAGCCACATTGCTATAAGGGTATTTTTGCTAAGGGCCACAATTTCCAACGGCCTATATGGTACCACTTCTTGATCACCTTCTAGCCTCTTGTTTGCCACCCTCTCGAGCAAGAAGTCCATAACAGGGCCCGAGATATCTTGGGGTTGAGATGTGCTAGGTTGAAGGGTAGCATCGGCCTCCGCACCTTCATCGCTGGTTGAGAGACGGGCAGGGCACCCACTGTGGAGTTAAACTTCTTTTAGCTAAGAGTAATGAAATTGCAGCCACATCTCCGACTATCTTCAGAATTTTTTGCACACAACTCAGTAGGGCAACTAGTAAAGCTGTTGGGATATCTACATCTAACAGCCTTGTCAAGGTTGAAGAAAATGCTAATCCAATACTTCTATGTATCTAGGCATCTCCAGTTTAGATGTATAAAATCCACCGCGGGGTGGCGAAACCTTTTAAATCTCCATGCATGCTTTGTAGGCTGTATTGTGGTAAAATATCGAAATCTTTGTTGGTGGAACATTAGCTCAGCATGTTGAATGCTGGCTGTGTAAAAAGCATGCAGTCACAGTTGCAAATCGTAGATGGAACGCACAGCATCTGTGCCACTGTAATCAATGAATCCACAGGAGCAAATTTGGTTAGTGGAATATGCTTTATATATGGAAAACATATTTAGTGTATGTAAAACCAAACTATTATTATTCTCAGAATATTTTTTCTGTACGTCTATGCTACACAAATCAGTGGCCACTAAGCATGATGCCACCACTGGCAAACCAGTTCCGAAGCGCAAACTCAGTTGTTAGTGGCTGAGCCCACATACTTCGTGAGTTGAGCATGCGCATAGCCTGTATGCACACTCATTTTGAGACGAAGGAGAACCCACACACATGCTTTTATGACTGTAATTGGGCATTTGATTTTGTGGTGAGAGCGTCTAAGCAAACAAAGGTAGTTCTAGGGCTTTTGAGGTTGTACTCTAGTATGCAGTGAATGTACTGTTTGCCTATGATTGACTTGCCCTTGATCAACCATTCTGCAATCTATTAGCCTCTTCCTTTCAAGACAAGGTTTGCAATGTATACAACATGTTCTAGGCTAACAATAATAAGCTGTATCTGTCCTCGACCTTAGTTGGGCCTTCTAACATCTTTGATCCAACTGACCTCGCTCGGTGCCCTCACAAAAGCCCGTCAGAATGCAGGCCAGCTATTTTGTCATCCTTCTCTCAACGTTCACCGGGACAGGTACTGAGACTTCTATACATTACGAAGTCCGGCTCTCCTTCAGATTCTTGTTCACTTAGAATAATCCATTTGTCCCCAGAGACCCCAGCCCTTCCCTTTACTCATATTTTCAATCGTATTTTCAGGACCGGGAAATTTCACAATCAATGGGAAAAGGGCTCCATACACCCCCTTTTGAAAAAGCCTACCTTAGACTTCATAATCCGAGCAATTATATTCCCATATCCCGCCTCCCCTTTCTGGAGAAAATAATAGTAAAGGCCATGAATCAAGAACTCACATCCTTTATTAAAAAGAAACATCTTTTGGACCCTACTCAGTACAGCTTCAGAAGCGAGCACAGTACTGAGTTGCCTCTGATCGCAGCCTCTGAAGAAATCAGGTATTTGCTTGACAAAGGAGGAAACGCTGCACTAACATTGTTAGACTGTTTGACAGTGTCAATCAGTCTTCTGATCGACCGACTCCATGAATAAAAGCAATTTGTCTTGCTCAATGAAATTACTTCACCTTCCTTCTTGTTACTATGCGGGTTACCCCACGGCACTTCACTAAGTTCCACCCTCATTAATTTATACGTTAATACCCTGGCCAGACTTAATAAATCTTTTGGCTTTTCCATGGTATCCTATGCTGATGACACTCAGATCGTCGTTTCCGTGGTCAGTAACTTACAGGACACGGCAGCTAGATTTCACAACTGCATGCAACAAGTCAGCACGTGGCTGCTTGAGAACTTCCTAAAATTGAATTCTAGTAAAATCGAGGTCCTCTTATTTGGTAAGAACACACCTTTTTGAGATTCACCCAGTTTATGGCCACAAGAACTAGGTATGCTATCCAGACCTGCAACCAAGGCAAAAAATGTAGGAATTCTTTTTATACTATTTCTTACAAGAACTAGATTAATGCCATCACCTCCGCCACCTTCCTTACCTTAAAATTGCTTACGAAAGTGTTTCCATTCATACCTCATGAGCTACAAAAAACAGTGGTTTCAGCTCTCGTTTTATCCAAGCTAGACTATTGTAATGCTCTGTTACTCTTCAGAAAGAACTTCTGTGTAAACTACAGGCCCTTCAGAACGCCCTTCAAGCCGGGCTCTAGTTGGGATTCCCATACACCAGTCTGTCAAAACAGGGGCGGCTCTAGGCTCATGGCAGCCCTGGGCAAGGAACGTAGGTAGGGGGCCCCGGAAGAGGGGGTCCCGGTGGGGCGGAGCGCGGAGGCCAGTGAAGAGGAGGGGGGGGGGGGGGGGGGGGTCAGGGTGTTTGGAGGTGGAATAGAGCCGGAGGCCGCCAAATCCCTGCCAGGGGCCACCATGCAAATATGTATCCATCATCAGAGGATTATTATATTAAGGATATATATTGGCGTGGTGGCCCCTGGGGTTTGGTGGCCCTGTGCAGGTGCACAGCTTGCACATGCCTAGGGCCGCCCCCGGTCAAAAAGGCCCTGGCTCTGCTTCATTGGCTTTCTGCAAGGAAGAGGATTGATTTTAAAGCCTCGTGCATAGCCTTTAGGGTATTGCACAACTCCAGACCTGAATATTTAAAACACTGGTTCCTCTGGTATGCCCCTCCCAGAGATCTTCACTACTTTCCTGCCAACCTCACAGTGGTCCCTAGGTTCATATTGGCCAATAGGGGAGGCAGAGGTTTTATCATCACTACGTCTAAACTGTGGAACACCCCTCCTTCTCATTTAAAAAACTGCTCAGGACTGCTTCCGTTTAGGAAGGCTCTTAAAACCTGGCTCTTTAGCCAATAGGCCTAACTTTTGTTATTTCTGTATATGTCTAGCTGCTTCTTTTGTATTCCAGCCAACTCTCCTCCAATTTGGATATCAGGGCCTAGAAGCCCTCTGGCATATAAATATAACATCAAATCTATCATGTTTGCACCTCTGCATGCCACGGGAGCACCCTAGTTAATATATGGGTCATACTCTACACAGAGTTTTATCTGCGTCAGTATTTTTCGGCTATATTTTGTTAATATTGCTTTTATTGCGTGAGGGTTTTCAAAGTTTAGTGTGGTCACTTTCTGGAACATATAGAGCCAAAAGTCACATGACAGCACTTTCTGTTATGTAATCAGAGTTAAAGGTCATGTCACTTTCTGTGAATTTATGAGGTTAAGGGTCAAAGGGAGGGACGTCACTTCGGCTAACCCTGGCATTTTCTTGAATCAATGTCCATGAATGAGAATACGAATATGTGCCTTTCATCCCAAGAAGGAGTTAAAACTAAAAAGACTGAGCGCAAGCTTGGCTGTGGGCATAATTCTGCACCTGAGGTTGACTCGCACTAACTCCTGACTCCCACAAGGGTGAAAACTAGGCCTGGGCGGTACATTCCGTTCGCGGAATTTCGTGTTCCATGGAGAAGGGGAATTGCCAATAATTACGCGTTCGGCGGCTTCGCAAAACTTTTTGCTTGTTCGTGCTTTCGAAATGCGTGTACGCGAGAAATTTCTCCCCGAGCACGCAAACAGCATTCGCGAACAGGAAAAAAGCAACGCGAACGGGCGGAACAAGTAATTCCACATGTTCACAGAACTTTTGCGTGCTCGCAGAGATTTTTTACCGTTTCGCGGAGCTTTGCGTAGAGCGACTAAGCCCACCCCTAGTGAAAACCAGAGCTAGCGGTCCCCAGGAGGGAGTAGCAGGTGGTGAGGGGAAAGTGCAGCACCTTAAAAGGTTTAGACTCTGCCTTGTACGATCATTGGAACTGTGTAGTATTTAGGACAACTGTGTGATTAAAGTACTTTGTTTAAAGGGTAAGCACTGGGTTGTACATTGAGATGAGTCGGACTGTTGCTTATTTGTTGGATGCGGAGCTCCAGCACCTCTGCCACCTTCCTGATAAGTCTATGACCAGCCGCGGCCCCTGCAGGTAAGAGCGGTGGGATGGAGGGGGGGTATTCTGACAGATGACGAGGGAAAACGAAATATATAATTTTCCCTTGTCGTGTTGTTGTCTGTCAAAATCCCCCCCCCCCCCATCGCTCTTACCTGCACGAGCCGCGGCTGTCTGTGGCCACTCGTCCTCGTTACCATTAGTGTCATGTGTGGAATGGGTTGTACATGGCTCAAATGGCAGAGCCATAGCAGGACGGGCCCCGGGACATCAGTGGCAAACAACCTTACACCTAAAGGTTAAAATTCAGTTACCCCCCGGCTGCTATGCAACGATCACGATACACTAAATCTGGAAGAGTTTTAATTCACCAATTTATATGTTTAGAAAGGGGTAATTGTGGAATATTGAAGTAGGAGAGGCTACCTCTAATATCTCAGTTGAGTATCCCAAGGACTGGCTTTCTCAAATGCAAGAAAAAATGCTTTTGGAGGAACCAGGGTTTCACTTTATTGACCCCGACTTCAAACCAACTTTCAAAAGGAAAGCAAGCTGCTCCAAGTACAAGCCCTGTATTTTTTCTTAGGGCAAAGCCAAATGTTAATCCCTACAATTGCGGTGAACACCACAACTAGGTCAGCAAAACCCCATAAAAGACGTATTCTAGGAATATTACACTTTTATTGAAACCACATGCAGTGGCTGAACTCGGATCTAAGGAGTTGGGGCAGTGATGCAACCATCTAGCACTCTGTTGATGCATTCTGTAAAAGAGGTATTTCTTGTGGCTACAGTACATCTAACAGCGTAAACGTGGTTTCATAATTGCACTGAACTTAAACGTAAACAATATTATCTCCCAGGCGCCACACAACGCACATGGTGGTGCATGCCAGAAGATGAGCAAAGTGTATTTTAAGACAAAACAAAACTGAAACCCATGCTCAAGTTCCATAGTCACCTTGTTAAAGAAAACACAGCAAAAAGATGCCTATCATCTGTAAGGTAAACACCCACTTGTCTGGGAGCAATGAGGTGTTGCATGCAGGCGGCAAATAAAAGGTCCTTGAATCATTTTTTTTGGGGGGGGGGGGTGAGAGTAGGGATGAATGGGAGTGAAGGAGCGAGATATATTACAGATATGTCCAAGGCAGTTCCCCCACATAACCTCAAAGGACCGCGACTGAGAACGACATTCAAAAGATCCCCAACTCACTCTGTGCGCCTTTTTTCACAAGGTCGGCCTCAAAGCCGGGAGCAAACCCAATTCTATTGAATAAACAAATACAGAATTTGATATGGATTAACAATACCTACATTCCACTTGCATTTCTGCACTGCAAACATGAAACCAGAGGTTTGTTATTCCCAGGTGCTGCTGATCAAGAAGACCATATAACACAATTTTGATGGAAGTCGAAGAGGAGAAATTCAAGCCAGACTGGATCCATCAGAGGTTTTGCCCGACCCACTAAATCCAGGAAGTTAACACTGGAATACACTGTTTGACAAGGACCAGCTTGAGGCCTGGCTCACTGAAAACCTGTAGGCACTTCAGTGACAGGGGTGAGCTCTGGCCATGTTGCCAGAATCCTTATTAGAAGTATCACTGCAGCCCCTCAGAACTACCAGGTTGCCATGTAACAGTCGGCCTTCGCCAGTAGGATAACATGGATCCTAGATCACAATGTTGAAATAAAATCCAGCACATGAATGCAGACACTATAAATATATTTGGGATGTATTTTGGTCCCAGAAAAAGAAAGAACCTTATTGTTTTTAGTATGTTTCTATAGATCAACTACCCTATTTTACGTTTTTCTAAAGAAAGGCCTGCTCTTCCTCTTAGTTAAAGCACTGACTGAGCATCCAATTTTATTTGTGTTTCTGAACTTTTCATGCAGAACCTGTTTGTTATCCACGCCACTTAGAATAAGCCTAGACTACTCAACCATTGCTACCGAGGAGCGTCAAATACCCAAGGGAGTAAATTGAGTCCACCTGCACTGCTGCTGTGGACCACCACTAATACACAACGGTACCAACTACAACCATTTGCCCCAGTGCTTAATTTGTAAAAAAAAAAAAAAGTGCCAGGACCCTTGCCAGGAGCTCACACCAGCTTTCACCAACAATTGCAACTGCCTGCTGTGCCAATGACAGTACCTACACAACTACTAACCATCACACTGCGACAATGCAGACTGTTCGAGGCCCCCAAAGCTATATGAATGGCTTGGTCAACAGGTATTAGTGGTTAATGCATAGTGAATAAATAAACAAGTGTTTTTCTGCTAGTCTTCAATTACGCAAACAGCACCATAAGCTGCCATAAGTGCCGGTGCTGAAAAATAAGTGTCTGTGCCAAGCACCGGAAACTACCGGCTCAAAATAAGTACTGGATTGCCCCAGTATTTCAGGAATAGGAATCACGCCCTTCATTACAGAGCAAATATAAAAGTGCATCTTCTAAAGCTCCTTACAGTGTAACTATTTGCAGCTGCACCATACATCTCAATTTACTATTTTGTGTAACTATGAACATACAGTTATCAAATATGCAATGGTTCCCCTCAAATACTCTGCCATTAATTACTATTTATTAGATGCACCATACCATACAAACCCTCTCATTTCTACTTAACACTAACCTCTTAGATTGCTCAAGATCTCCTCAGTATATCATTATTGTCAGGCTCCACTTTAATAAAGTTCCTCTGGCACGTGACCAGTGCAGCCAATCAAATGCATCACACATTTTAACATGGAGGGAACACGTTTGGGGATCCTAACCCTCTTGCGAAACCCCATCCATTACTCTGAAATGGCATTCCTTAAGTTTGTGAGGTTGCTGAACATATAAGTTATAGCACTTGCTGCTTTTTGTAGTGCAAAAGGAACAAATGGACAGAATGTTGAAAAATGCCAACATGCACCCCCAGTCACAAAGATCTGGGTTTAATCCATTGTTCTTTTGCTCACCACACCACCCCAGTGTGGACCCAGCAATAGGCAAATCAGTCTTGACCCTGTTCCTCATGAGAACAGTCCAGCCCAAACTGCCAAGCAAGGTCCTCACTGGACCGGAAACAAGCATCCTGGGGCCGGTTTCGGGGCATCACCCCTCATCAGCCAGGCTAGCTTGAATCCAGTGGTGCAGTGAGCATGGGACCCATGTCTGGCCATACCCTTACCACTTAGGGTGACACATGCAAAAGGAACAAATAATGGACGGAATGCTGAACAATGTAAACATACACCCCCAGTCACAAAGATCTGGGTTTAATCCATTGTTGTTTTGCTCACCACACAACCCCAGTTTGGACCCTGCTAAACTGGATGTGAATGTTTGCATAGTACAGTATTCTGTCCATCATTTGTTCCTTTTGCTTTTGTCGCCCTAAGTATGCCCAGACGTGGGTCCCGTGTTCACTGAACCACTGGATTCAAGCTAGCTAGGTTGATGAGGGGTGATGCTTGTTTCCGGTCCAAGAAGAATCTGGCTTAGCAGTTCGGCTGGACTGTTCCCATGAGGCACAGGGTCAAGACTGATTTGCATTTGGCTTGGTCCAAACAGGGGTGGTGTGGTGAAGAAAAAACGATGGATTAAACCCAGATCTTTGTGACTGGGGGTGAATGTTTGCATTGTTCAGCATTCTGTCCATCATTTGTTCCTTTTGCTTTTAGAATGGTCTTTTGTGTGTAAAAACAACAAAAACGTTTTTTTTTTTAAAAGAGCAACATCACTAAAGCTACCTTGACTTTTTTGTCAGTTTGTAGTTTTCACAATTGTACAAAGTTAGACTATGGCACCCATCACCAAGCTAGCACCGCTTGCGGAAATGTGGGCTGAATTTTCTTGTTTACATTTTGCGCTGAGATACTTAACCCCTTCGATGTTCATGACTAGCTCAGCTCATCATGCAGTACACTGCTCGTGTGCTCATGACTAGCTCATCGTGAACAATGGGAATAAATCAGAGTTAGCACAGAGGGGGAATTGCTGCAGCACTGATGGTGTTAATAGTGTTCTAGTTAGACTGCTCGACTGTTGTACCTGACCCCCAAGAGCCACTCCTTAATGAGACTGACTTGTCCAAAACTGAGGGACCGCTCAACAACATTCTAGTGTATACTCTGAAATTCAATAGTAGATTTACAGAAGATATAACACAGCTGAACCTTGGCGGAGTATGGCAAATGCCTTCATTTTTTTACGCCACTGCTCTTACAGGTTAAAGATGCTGCCAATGTTAATTTTGCACAGTCTAAATTGCAGAACTTTTATCTGTCACGAGGGTAAAAACCCCGATTTTGCTGACGTGTATTCTGCAATTTGCCAACCTCTATTAAACAAGAAGAGATGTTTCCTCCTCTGCATGATGCACTTCATAATAATTCACTTGGGATTTCAAAAATATTTTATGAGGTGCAAGCAGACACATAAGGGCCCAATCAGAACATTGCAGCAGAGAGGCATCTTAAGGATTTTGGGGGCCCCAGGCTGAATGGATTTTGGGGGCCCTTCTTGGAAGACCTTCGAATTTATGATCCAGTTTCTGTCCTTTCTTGCCCTATATATATATATATATAGCCTGGTCGCTGACAGTACACAGGCACACTGGTCAAAATTCAAAATGTGCTTACATCTAATATTGAGGAATAGTGATGTGTTTTCAATATTGTAACACAGCAGCAGCTTACTAATATTACTGCAAATAAGTTCTGTTACACCCTATCATTTCTCACACACGAGGCCCTGTTTCGATCTAAAAGAAACTTTTTATAGATGTTGAATGAAACAAACACATTTCTCTACAAAATGTCTGTAACAGACTCACAGACACCACCCACTTTAAGAATAAAATGAAAAGAAAATGGTATTTAAAATAATCTGTTTAAGTATTATTCAAGTTAATCAGGGAAAGAATATTCTGAACAAAGCAGGCTCTATTGGGGTTTTTGTGTGTGTGTGTGTGGGGAGGGGGGGGGGGGGGGGGGGGCTGAAAGGCCGGTGCCCTGGGCCAGAGCCCACTTTGCCCAGGTCTTAAAACGTTTCTGCATTACAGTAATTTTGGATTTTATTATTTGCCTATTTTCAAATATCCCAATTAATTTCAAATGGCACTGTACATATAGTTGGCATGTTTTCGACGCTCGCCCACAACACTGCGATCTTTCCTTTGCTGGCACAAGTATAATGCGTGGTAGAAACACAACTACTTTCCTCCTCTTCAAAACAAATCGTGCTAGAAACAACTGACGTACATCATCTGTTTGTATTTGATTTCCCAAAGTTGTAATCCACTACAGCGTCAATATTTTTATAAAACACCGTCTGTTTAAGTATTTCACAGACGCCAAGCTGTGGTTTGCTGAAAAAATAATCCTCCTCAGAGAACAATTGAGTGTAAGCAGGAAGCACAAGTGATTCAACTTCCAACAAAATTAGGATTGTTTTTTTTTACTTCATGTTAATCATATACAGGTTTACATCAGTGCAGGAATAGATTTCTTTAATGTAGAGTTATTGACGATTCAGGCACTGAGAACAAAGCTTGCAACAAATTCCAAATAGCGAGGAACTTTGCACATTTACACATTGTGACACAACCTGCAGATTCTAGATAGATAAACGAATTTCTTGATTTAACAACCATTTCCTCAAACACCGGAAAGGGAATCCAAGTACAACTGAGCAGTGGCGACTGGCACAGGTAAGAGGAGTGGGACGAGGTGGGCTACTACTTGGCGGCCAAGACCTGGAACTCACTCCCCACTCACCTCCGCCTTACACAGAACCACATCTCCTTCAGAAAAGAACTTAAAACCTGGCTATTCGATAAATAATGAACCCCTCCCTAACGCCTTGAGACCATCTGGGTGAGTAGTGCGCTATATAAATTCTTGAACTTGAAGTCGACATATGACGGGGTAGGTGAAATAAAAGCAGAAATAAAATATTAAATAAAAAAAGAAATAAAACCATACCATTTACATTGCGCTACCTTTGTTACCTGTGCCGGCCGCCACTGCAACTGAGGTCAGTCAGCAATATCGGACTGCCTACCTTTCTTCTGCTTTGGGCACGATTCAGACTAGGGGCCTGATTACAAATTCTACTGCCGAATCCGTGGTGGAGGTGCAGTGGTGGTTGGGGGACCCCTGCACCAGTGGTCAGACCGCTGGATTACAAATATGGCAGTCAGTCCATTTTGGTCCTCCGGGGTACCACATTCCCTGGCGGTGGCACAGCGGTCTGGGGCAACAATATTCTTGGTGGAGCCACTTCAACACCGCCAAGCATATTCGGAGTTCCCCCACCACCATCCTTTTCATGGCGGTGATCCCACCATGAAAGGGCGGACAGTGGGGAAACTGTTGCCCCTGTACACTGGAATGCATGCAGGGGGCACATGGTGTATCCCCCTGTGTACATGCACTAAGCAGCCCATGTCATGCAGGAACTTGCTCTGGCATTCCCATTGTGGTACCTTTTCAAAGGCACCACCATGGGAGCGCGGCAGGTCCGGCCACCAGACCCGGACAAACTCCTAATCTGGCGGGCGGTCGACCTTGGCTGCGCAGGAGCAGGTCAGTGGCGAGCCGCCCCACTTTGGCACCGCCAAGGTCACAATCAGCCCCTATAAAAAGTTGCTAATATCTATAGAGTTTCCTGAAACTGACATTTTCGAGACGTGTCATCTGTAATAAAGGAGAGCTTATGCTTTGACTGAAGTAAAATTCCAGTATGATACAAAAAAGTGCTTTTCACCATTGACAGGGTTTTGTTCACATTTGGATATTCTGAAAGCAGATTCCACATTTTGTTTAAGTGCAAGGTCTTTGATTTCTGACAAGACAAACATCTGCTGCGCTACTGTAAAAGGAGAGCAGGAAGCACATTTGAAAAAAGCAACAACTAACAAATCAGGCTGTCTGGGACTCTTGTGATGAAGGCATACGGCACCACATGTGACTTCTGTAATGAACCACATACAGCGTCACATATGACTGACCGATGATCAATCACATGTAGCTTCACTTTTGACTTCGGTTATGAGTTGGGGCGACACAGGATGTCTCGAACTGAATACCTTAAGGCAGGAAGCAATTCTTCCCAGCTCCTTTATTGGCAAGAGACTGGCTCAGGTCACACAATGGTTTGTTGATGCTTTCGAGTGCATTACTGAATAGGGAGAGTCAGGAGAAGGGAAAACAAGTGAGCTGAAGACCGAAGCAAAGGAAAAAGAGAGGTGCCTAAAATGAGAGAAGAGAAAGAAAGAAGAGTGGACACTGGAAAAGAAAAGGTAGATTGGAGAAGTCATACCCCTAACCCATTCTCCCTCCTTGTTACCTCTAGAAAATTCTGTTCAAGACAGTGCTTCGGCTGCACAGCCCTGGGATGAACGCGCGCAACGCATAAGCCACGCGTGGGAAGAGCAGGTTAATTACATGCTGTGGGCTGGTAACTCCACCACACTGAAGTCATTTGCAAAGCAGCATGGACATTCCAATTTAAGCATGAAGGAAGCAGAAATGCGGCTTTATGAAGAGGGGCGGGCTTAATATAGATCTAAGAGGCTTTGGAAGCTACCACTGTGGAGCTCATGGAGTGGCCGGTGATTGAATCTCTAGCACATACCCTGGCACGGACTATTTGCGGCAAAGACCACATCCATCGAGAGTTGCTTCTTCATGCCAGGCACACTCAGACAAAGGTTGCAGCTGTTCGCGCGATAAGAGACGCTACTTTGCATGTCATTAATATGAGAAGAACATCACAAACATTGGCAAATGTAACAGAGTTAATTCCACTTCTCATCTAAGACACAATAAGCAGGAAACAAGCAGCCATTGAAGACACAAGGACCAATTTTCCACAGCTTCGCCATGTACTATCCGAGTATTTATAACACCCATAATGTGTAACATTCCGAAATCAGGAACCGGTAGAAAAAGGCGGTTCAAGTAGGTCATGTATGAAAAGATATACAGAATTGCCATTTTGGTACTATTTTATTTTTGAAGGAGGGTAAGGAAAAATACGCTCTCCATGATCAGGTTACACTGCCTACTGGCCAACACCTTGAAACGGTTTGGGAATTTACAATGACCGAAATGTGCTTTGTCAAAATGGAGAGCTCATAAACTTAAATTAGTACCACTTTAAAGAAGATTGTATGCCGGAGAAAGTACATCTCTCAAAGTTGTCAATGATGGTGGTCTGATTGGATGGAGGATAGTTTTGACTGTAGAGATCCTTTCCTATTTTGCACTCAATGACACTGTTGAAGCGCAGCTGTTATATTATGTTAGGACACTGCTATGGAGTGTTTGTGCATATCCGGTTTATGGGAGCACAACTCGGTAACAGCCCAGACTCACACCGCAGGGGTCTAACACCTTATCCAAAATGTACTTTTACATTGTGGACAGATCACTCACCGTTTTCAAATCCCACACATGCATAGCAGTAAAAACTAAGACCACCTCACCCACACAAATCCACTGCTTTCCAACAAGAATTGTCAGAGGGTTTTAATGCCACCTTTGTTACCTTGTGGGGCTCCTCAACAACTGTAATAATATTGATTACCGCATACAAGCGTTGTAATCCAACGTAATGGATCACCGTCCCTTAAATAGCCTTCTGGGAACATTAAAAAGGAATAAGCGTAGCAGAACATCAAACTATAGCATACAAAGTTGATGCTCGGAAAGACCATCCATGGCCAAACCGAGTAACACTTCAGTTAGGGTGAAAAACAGAGCAACATGTACAAAAGTTGAGTTAACCTCCAAATGAGATAGTTCTAAAACTGTTAACCAATTGGCAAACTATTTAAAAGTCTCATTCATGAATGCGTATGCTCTATCGCAACTGAATTAGTATTCTTGATCTCAGTCGTCACTATCACCCACATCCAATATATAAGGACAGAGAATTCAACCTTCAAGCTCTTGACCATTACACATGTCCAGCGATTATCGGTTTATGGAGCGGGGGCCAAGGGACAGAAACCAGTCCCAGGATGCTTGTTTCCGGTTCAGGGAAGACCTGGCTTGGCATTTCAGGTTGGACTGTTCCCATGAGGCACAGGGTCAAGACTGATTTGCATATAGCTGGGTCTGAACTGAGGTGGCGAAGTGAGGTAAATAATGATGATAGATTCCACCCAGATCTGTGACTGAGGGTGAGTGTCTGAAAAGTTTCAACACTCCGGCAATCATCTCCTTGTGTTTGCGGGTGCCAAGGGACACCAGTCACTTGAGTTTCTTACTTTAAGGCTACGGAGCACTGTCACTTTAAATTGTCGAAGTTTGTGAAGAGCTTGAGGACACACAGGCTAAAATCGTTAGGGAAGAACAAGCATTGTCAAAGCCAATAGGCCTAGTCTATGCAAGAGCTATTGGCTTTACCAATGTTCTCTTAGCCATCATAACACATATGTTCTTTAGTGTGATGGGTGGCTGGGGGTAACAGACAATGGAAGGGAGCATGAAGGGAGGGAAATTAAGGAGCACGCGGACAAGTAGAGGGAGGGTGGGAGGAAATGGGCAAGGAGACGGGGGGAAAAGTGCTATGCTGCAGCCAGCGCTAGCCGTGTCGTAGCGCATTTTGTTTCTTACGGCATGTGGGATGGGGAACAACACAAACTATTTGGGAGTTAATAAACACAGACAACAGGAAGGTGGGGATGGGAAGGAATAAGTCACATGGACAATGGGGAGTTCGAGGGGATAAGCAACATGGACCCAGGAGTGTGAGAGCCGGGAGTGAAGAATCCAGACAGATAGCAGAAGAGAGTGCGAGGGGGAAAAACAGACAGCGGAGAGTGGGAAGAAAGAAGCAACAAGGGGAGTGTGTGGGATGGGAGGCAAGAAGCAACCCAGTATCTAGAAGTATGTGTTTTGGAGAAACCGGACTAATGCTATGGTGAGATTCCTGGCTGGCATATTCCAGTGTGAAGGTATACCAAAATCATTGCTTAGTCCACAATGCTTTTCCAAAGTATTGCGGAATTCTTATCTAGGAACCATATCACATGGGGACACACCTCGTTCTAGCCTACTGAGGGTAATGGTGCTGTAGAACGCTTTAAAACAGTTCTTATGGGCAGCATAGAAATGGCCATTAAAGGCTCTAGGAGTTGGAAATTAGAAGTGAATAAACTTGTGTGGGCATATAACATGACACCCTCTGTAACAGGGTATTCACCTTTCAGGTCTGTCATGGGCAGAGATCTGCTCACTAAAGACAACATAGTGTGGATGAAGCATGAGAGCAGGGACTTGGTTTCTAGCCTTGGGATGTCAAAGAGAACATTAATAAAACAAGGTTGCAATCCAAAAAGTGTTATGTTTGCAAACATGATGTGAAGGAAGTAGAGCGATTTATTGGAGATTTAGTTAGAGACAACAATCAAAGGGAGAAGGAGAAGGGTTGCACGAAATTTGCATTTAACGTGTTAGATCTATTTAAAAACTTGACCAAACCGAGTGATGGTAAACATTGACATTTTAGTAAACTTGCTAGATCTCACACGAGTGCCTAAACAGAGTCTGTGGAACAATAAAACTTATGGGGGTGAATGCAGACATTAGTTGATGAATGTGAATGTTAGGGGGACGAATGAGTGTGTGGTTCCCTGCGATGTTGATTCCAATAAGGCTGGCTGACCTGGGATGGATGGCATGTCCTATGCACACTCCCAAAAGGTGTTAAGATTATGTGGTGGGTATATAGGTCTCCAAAGTTGTAAATTCCTGCATAATCACTGAGTCCTCAGAGCTCGATTCTACGGAGTTCTGGGGCTGGATGCTTACTATCTTGTTTCTGGTTTGGTCCGTTTTTGTTTTCCATGCCAGCATCTTGCTGCACCCTTTCCATATTCGCAGTGAGAGAATTTACTGGCCTCCCATCTCTCTCTCACAATGTTCTCCAGGATTTCTGAAAGCTCTTCTTTTTGTTTTAACCGGTCAGCCTCCATTTTTTCCTTTTTCGCTGTTACAGTTTCTGCTGCTATTTGTATATAAAGTGTTTTTATGATACCTTTGAGATGACCTATCTCTTGCTTTTGTTTTCTTAGATTTATATGCTGCTAGACTTATTAATTTCCCTCTGATTACTGCTTTACATGCTTCCCAGGTGACTTGTATAGGGGTGCCGGTTTTGTTATTTTGAAAGTAGAGTTCTGTTTCTACGTTAAGTCCTTCTATGTTTTGAGGGTCCGATAGAATAGTGCGATCGACTGTCCATCTTGGGACAGTTGTTTGTTTCCATTTGTATTTTTAATAACACAGCTGTGTGATCGGATAGGTGGGCTGGGAAGTGTTCCACCTTCTGTGTGTTGTCCACTAGGCTTTTGTCCACCAAAAAGTAATCTATTCTGGACAGCATTCCTAATTTTTTATTTTGGAGCGTGAAACCTTGCTTTTTATCTCATTTCTCTTTCCAGATGTCAGCCAAGCCCAGATCTTTTACATAGAGTCCCAACCGCTCCCTCATTTTTAGAAGGTTTACTTCGCCCCTCTGGGGGAGACGATCCACCTTGGGGTCTAGGATTATATTGAAGTCGCCCCCTATAATTACCGGGAATGTTGCAGATAATAATTGCATATACAGTTTTTGTAGTGGGACTGGATCGTCTGTATTAGGGCCGTAATAACCGGCTATGGTGCATTGCTTGTTGAATATTCTTACTCTGGTGACCACCCATCTTCCTTTTTTATCGACTTCTACAGACTCTATTCTTGCTTTAACTGATTTTTTGAATAGTATGGTTACTCCTTTAATAACACAGTCCTGGTTCGTACAGACAAATGAGTCCACCCAACTCAACGTCTTTATAATTTCTTCCCATTCCTTTTTCAAGAGATGCGTTTCCTGGAGAATTATGATTTCCATTGTTTTAAAGTACTCGAATATGCGCCTTCTCCTGCTTTTAGTTCTGAGGCCGTTGACATTCCACAAAAGTATGTTAACTACTTTCGGGTCTTTCTGCATTTTTTTTTCTAATTTTCCTGGGGCCCTCCTTGTGAAATTTGCCGGTCCCGTCCTCCTTTTTTTTTTTCTTTTCTTGAGGACTTTTGTTTTTTTCCCTAGTTTGCTCCCCACCCCTGTGCTTGCATTTTTTTGGTTTAGTTTTTGTGCATGTTAAAACATCCCTCCCCGGAGAAGCCTCCCTCTTCTCTTCTTTGGGCTGTATTACTAGCCCCCTTTGAGCTCCATGCTCGCCTTTTTGATACTGAGCATTTTCGATTGCTGATCTCACATTTGGTCTCTCATTTTTTCCAGGAATTGCTCGACCCCCTTTGGTTCCCTATATACCGAGGATATTAGCCCAACAGACTAACAACTCAAGGAGTATTTAGACGGCCTGGTCCTCCCAACATTATCAATAGAGGGAAAAGAAGAACTAAATGCCAAAATCACAAATAAAGAGGTAGAAGAAATCATTAGGGGTCTAAAGAGAGGGAAAGCAGCAGGCCCTGATGCACTACCTAATGAGTTCTTTATCAACCTAAGGGAAGCCCTGGTCTCCCCCCTAACGGATCTGCTAAATGACGCAGTAATTAATATATTACTAAAACCAGGGGGAAAACCCGGTGAAATGCGAGTCGTATCCGCCCATTTCCCTACTAGACTGCGACTATAAGATATTTACGCTGATCATGGCAAAAAGGCCAGGGAAAGTAGCCGGAACCCTAATCAATATTGACCAGAAGGGTTTTGTGAAAGGTAGACAGATACAAGATCTGACCCACAAATTATTTGGAGGGATAGACAAGAAAAGATGCCCTTATCCATAATCACCTTCGATGCAGCCAAGGCATTCGACAGAGTAAACTGGGCATTCCTAAATAGGGTATTAGATAAATATAATTTGGGAGAAATTTTCCAAGGAATGGTTAAAAGGCTGTATAAAGTACCAATGGCGAAGATACTAATCAACGGGAACCTCACAGAAAATATAGAGATCAAGAGAGGCACGAGACAGGGGTGCCCCCGGTCTCCACTACCTTTTAACCTATACATCAAATAGTCTTAGAAATAATCTGACCATATCCCACTTCTCCTATCAAAGGTGGGAGAAAAAAGTCGCTTTGTATGTAGATGATCTAATGATCTTTACAAGTGACTTTGTGGGCTCTTTCAAAACTCAATAGAAGAAACCTTGACAAACTTTGGGAGGGTATCAGGATATCAGACTAACCAGGCAAAAACAGAAACTATGAGCTGGAATACACATATTAACAACCATCATGTTAAGGAAAAGATAAGGTACCTAGGCATTGAGCTGGTCAGAGACCTGGACAAAGTGGCACATATAAAACTTAACAGAATTGCTGGCGAGGTCAGGAAACTACTCAAGGTATGTGGGGGGGGATCTACCTCTGACCTTTTTGGGAAAATAAAACAATTAAAATGTCTATTCTACCTAGATTTACATATATTTTCAGCACTATTCCATTAGAATTTAAGAGGGAGTCAAAGAAACTCCAAGGGGAGCTAGTCAGTTTTATTTGGTCATCAAAGGGGACACGAATAGCATGGAGCAAACTAAGGAGGAAGAAAGAAAAAGGCGGGATAGCGAGCCCAGACCTACTCGAATACTACAGGAGATTAAAGTACACAGAGGGCCTTATTGAAAAACTAGGAGCACTATCCTGTCTACCTACAAGTAATGACTGGAAGAGTAGGGCACTTTCTATACAAATTTGGCCACCCTAAATATTTTAAAAAGGTGAAGCTAAAGGTCCTTAAGTCAGCAGCAAAGCTATGGTACCACATAAGGAGCACTAGCTGGGCAAAAACTTTGAAAGAGAACAAAAAAGGAAACACTGCTTTGGAGACAAAGATGCTGGGGAATGCTCCCTTAAAAAAAGAAATTTCTCGATGGTACTGGGCCCTCATATTGGGGGGGAGGAGGACTTCCCAATTCCTGAAGCGACCTGGGGGAAAGATCTGCCGACGCTGGACGCGCAAAAAATATGGCAAGTATCTATGGAAACATGTTGGTCCATTGTAAAATCTGCTGCCTTAAGGAGAAACGACTTGTTTACCACCCACAGAGCCTATTGGACTCCGAAGAGGCTATCTAAGTTCAACGGGGCCAGAACAAAGAATTGTCCAAAATGTGGTTTGGAGAAGGCCAACGACTTGCATATGTTTTGGCAGTGCCCCCGGCTCAACATATTTTGGCAGGAAGTGGGTAAGACCCTCGGCACCTTATTAAGACCACCTGATGTAAGTATCGATCTTGTTATATTTGGGGTGGCACGGCCAGAGTGCCTAGTTAAGCTAACTAAGAAGCAAGAGAAGTTACTCTTTTTGTTAATTTTACCGGCAAGGAGGGAAATATGTATCAAATGGGTAAGTCCCGCACCACCTTCTCATGGGGAATGGTTGGCCTCTATACTTAAAATAGACAAACTGGATAGGAGGGGGAAACCTAGTAGGAAATATAACTTCTGGGAAATTTGGGAAGATTTCAACAAACCCAGTTAGTAATTGCAATCTTCCGGTAAACTTGCTCCAGGATGCTCAAAGTCCAATGATTATGCAATGGCAATAAATAAACAGGCAGAATGCCTGTTTGAGTAGCCAGGATGGCTAGCTCCCCCCTCCAGAAACATTTATTGGAAATGGTAATGGAAATAAAGGGACTCATCCCAAAAATCAAAGGGAGACTCCCCGATCAAGCTTCGGAAAAAAAATGGGGCAGTGAAGGTCTCGAAGAAAGATAGATGGGTCCCCAACAACTCCTTACACATACTATTGCAGAATGAGGACAAAAAAAATAAAAAAAGATTATGTGGTGGGATAGCTTCTACTTTAACTGGTAGTACCCCATCTAAGGTTCTATCATAGTTTCTTATCACGGTTTGCTTCTTATAGTTATATTGCAGATTTTAGGTGGGCACTATGTGAAATTTCTATCCATTGTATGATTGTTTTGGTTACATTGAATTTAGTTAAGGAGGAAGCTATGTTGCGTTGGTACTGCTACTGCACCTATATGGTTTGATATCATCAAATTGGAATGCCATCAGAATAAATTGACATGGAAAAGAGGAATGGCCATTCAACGGGAATGGCGCGGTAGAGTACGGGATCCTTCCCTGGATCTTTGTACCTGGGAATCACATTATATTCAGGCTTGAAAACTACAGCGGATCCTACACGACTGGTACTTTAGAGATGCCTTCTTTTACTTGTATATGTACATTTTGTGAGTGATCTTAATACAACACTCAATCTAGCACCATTTACATTCTTCACAAGCTGCAGTATACACAGCCACATCCTCTGTAGGCGCTAACATTCTCATATTACCCATTGCCTGAACGAGGGTCATTTGTGAACCTGTAGAAAATGACTCCAAAAATCACTGCGCTGAAACAGGATGTACGCGACAGCGGACTTAAAATAGGTAAATGTCACCAGATGTCAAGGATTATACGTAATTGATCAATTTTTTTTATTTTAATTATGACATGTTGCTTCAAAAAGGAAGATTTAACTAGACAGGCCAAGGTGCGAAGGAATAAATCAGAAAGATATAACAAAGCAGCAAAATACGAATGTGGCACTTTGTATTCATTTTTTGTTTTAGTTTGTTAGTGATTGCACACACCTATTTCTAGTGGCAGGCTACTGCATCAGTAATAGTTTATGAAGATATAAATAAATATACTCTACTCACTCTAAATTATTATGTGAGCATTTGAAGTGTTGTACATGCTTTTAGGCACAAAAAGCTTTGGTGTGGGACAAGCATTTGCGGCTCCCTTGGTTAGCCATCCAAGTAGCAGCAGGTGATTTTAGGAAACAAGAATGATGGGGAAAGGGAAACCATAATATTTGGAGCCTCAGCTGCATCTAAAGGAGCATGTCAGACCTTCTTTTAATTCTGTACATACATGTTGTAACACGCACAAGGGGTCCCTGTAACTGCAGGGCCTGGGGCAAAGGGCCCAGCGCCCTACCCTTGTGACAGCACAGCACACAATGTCTGCTACTTCCTTCATGGCTGCCTCTCCCTGTTCTTGGTGCATTCATACTATATCAGCACCTACTGAATACCTATAAGGCCTATGTACTGCGCACAGGTAGCAATCAATATGTTATGGCAATTATGTAAAATGCAATATTCAGACAATAAAAGCTTAACCTCACAAGTATATTTGCATTGGACGCACCTCCAACTGCCAGTGCTTTTATTTTATTGACTCCCTTCTTTCGCATCCATCCTCTATTTTTTTTGCTACAGACTAGATATGTTTAATTAGGGCTCCCGGTTTTATGGTATTTCTTTTTTTAACATTTCCGTCTGTTTACCCATATTTATTTTTTGGTCCTTTTTTCTGTATTTATCCGTATTTATTTTGTCACAAGCACACAAAAAAAGACGTTGTAGCTAGTATCAAAGCAAGCTTGGTTGTTAAAGGTTCGGATAGATTTATGCAGATGGGTAAATGGGTTAGTGTTGTTAACAAAGAGATCCTTTTGTAACTTGCTGTTAATAAATTGAAAACCTTCTGATATAAGACAGTGAGCTATGAAGGTTCTTGTAAGCCTTGCTGTCTTATTTAACGCATCCTATGCATTGATTTACATATGATTTATTGTATTTGCATTTATATAGCGCTTACTACCCTTGACAATGCATTGAAGCGCTTTTTTATCCAATAGCACGCTACTCCGGAACTAACTCACAAAATCAGGGATTGTGAATAGCATGACTTTCCGTGGTGGTCACATATTAGTCAGGAAACAATATTATTTAACTAGAAGTGAAAGAATTATGTTTAAGACTTGATCAAATCATTATTTGCCATTGGTACGCATGCATATGGTCTTGTCACTGACCTAGCAGTACTAAAAGAAATGCAGTCTTCTTCATAAAAACATATTGGAAATGTCAACATAAAGGCTCATTTTGAACCATCGGACTGATGATTCACATTTGCAGATTTCACTGCATCATAAGACTGAATAACAGTGAAGAAACTGTTTCTGGGCACAAAAATAGGCAAGTGGCCGCTCAGTAACCAGTAATCCAAACTTTCTCAGATGAGAACGTTATATCAGTGCAGGTGCGCAACGCCCATTGGGCTCAAAGGGCTTCAGCCCCCACTCGTGTTTGTCAGCCCGGGCTGAGACAGCTTCCCAGGCACACGCACAGCCGCACCCAAGTACTTCACAGGTCTTTAAAAGACCATTTACTTGTTAACGAGGCTTTGTTGTTCTTTCACCCCTTCTTAGAGCCCCTGCATCTTCACTCTGCCGATTGCTGGAAGAATAAGCACACCCCCACCCCAAAATTTTTATCAGCCCCCCACCCCGAAATTTTACTATAGTCCCGCCTCTGTTTCAGGTTCAGTGTCACTGAAGGATATGTTGGTCTGAGACCCCCATAGAGAAACCAGAGCGAGAGAAGACGACACTGCAGAATGAAACTGAATTAGAGAAACACTTATTTACAAAAGAGATCGGTGGAGCACTACATATCGAACATGGCAAGGGGGACATCGAGTAAAACAAGCATTAGGTAAATGGTGCACACCACACTTGGTGTGCCACACTAACTTATGTTTATTGGGAACCAGAGAGCTGACAATCTTTTTTATCCCAATAGCTAACAATATTATTAAATCAGGGTGTAACAAGTAAAAAAGAGTACTGAAAATGATTTTCCAGACATTACACCATTTGAAAAACATTTTATTCTGTTGAAACCCTTTTACTGTTTACATACATGTACGTTTAAAGTAGTACTCCAGTGCTATCAACGTTTTATTTGTGGTTCTAAAACTCTAGTATAACAGAACATGAGTATTTTGTTGTCATATTTTTGCAGGTAGAAACTAACAGGCGTGCTGCTAAGAATCACTTCTCCCTATTTTACTCCTATGTGCACTTGCGGTAGCCGTATCCTACACCGAGCCCGTCTTACTGAGAGATGAGACAAAGTAGCGTAATCTTCTCTTTCCCTTTCATCCTTTATCTCCTGGGGCCATGTAATCAATGGACACGGAAGCACAACAGGTGCCCCATTTTTAGCACTTCAAGGTAACTCTGTGTGGCCTCCTCTATAAGTTATGGAGGATGCCACACAGTGTGCATCCCGCCACATCTCTGCTCCAAGCCAGGATACTTAACCCCTTCCACGCTGATGACGAGCTGGGCTCGTCATGGCATAGCCTCCTCGCACGCTGATGACGAGCCCAGCTCGTCACGTAACATGCGTTTTCGCAAATCTCAGCGTGCGAGCGGAATTCCACTAGCGCGCATGGGGTTAAACAAAAGGAGGCCTAATGGCCCCTTAACATCGACCTTTGTATTGACTCGGCTTAGATCCGATCAGCCCTGTCCCCGCCTGCGCTCAGACTGACTGGTCTTCTCCTCGAAGACCACAACAAAGTTAAACCTATTTATTGGCATTTTTCCATTTTATATATAAATGCAGACAAAGGAAAATATTTTTCCATCTGTATTTATATGTAGAAATCCATATAAACGGAAAGCCGGGAGCCTTAGTTATAATGCAAGCCCAGGAGCCACATTTTGGTTGAAAGACTTTGTCGAGCTCTGCTTTCAATGTGCTACAACCGCCCATAAACACTGGGGGACAACAGGAAAACAGGACACAACGCTCACTGCGCAGCAAGATTCTGAATTCTGGCCAAATCCTCGGCTGGCCTATTCACTGTGGTCACCTGTGCAAATATATCAACCCTTCTTTAGAGATGGCACAAGTCCATGGTCTTTGTGTATTACCTATGAAAGGAAGCCATTTTAAAGGCTCTTTAATCTCCTTCCATAAAGTACTTGCAATGCATTGCATGACTTTCTCAAGCAGATGTGACTCGGGAGTTAAAAGCATCTTGGCCACAGGGCCTGTTGCAAACTGTCTGATGGCATCAAAATTCAAAGTTGATAGGCACCCCACAGTCAAACATTTTCAAAAGACAAGTGAAATAAAATAAAAAAGTCATTAAGATTCCTTCCACTAGATTCTCCCCATTATGAGATGATTACCAGGACCACCCTAACCTACTTACTTCACAGTTGTTGTTCTGCTGTTAAACACAGAATAGAAATCAATAACACAATGATAGAGTTTTCAGCTAAAATGAAACAAAGTGCTCTGGAAAGTGAAATGAGCTGGTGGGATGAGATGCAAAAAGAAGAGGATAGATAATGAGTTTAAAAATAAGGCACCGTCTTAGGAGATTTCTGTACTTTACTTGGAAAGAAATGTTGCTTTTAGATAGAGAAATGGGAATGCGATAGTTGTTTATTCAAGCTGTTTTTATCCCTGAAGAACAGGTGTAATTTTTAATGGAGATAACGGAAGTGGAAGTTAAGAGGCTGGAAAGAAGAATGTGTAAAGAAGGATGGAGAGGAACATAAGCATTGTCGGAGAACTGGGTAGGAAAGTGATAGGCAGTGAGAAGAGCTATGTCATGACCAGTAAGCAAAAGCAGCGGAGGAACAGTTCAAGGATGGAGGAAGTGAAACGATTCTCTTCACTCCTTGGTGCGAGTGACATGGAGAAGGAAGGGTGGCTGAAGAGGAGGCAGTTGGAGATGCCATATGTATAGTAAGATGGCTCAACACGCTCAAAACAGACCAGTCCAACACCACCAACAACCTTGACAAGGACATCAGCAACTTCAATGAATGGATCAAAACCTGCGCAGACTCCGTAGCATCTATCAAAAGTAACAAAGAAAAACCAACATACAAGCCAGCTAGTAAACAGATGACCTCTGGGAATCTAAACACTACTGAAAGTAGATAGAAAGAAAATGGAGAACAGGCCACAATGCCACAGCCAGAACCACCGACAAGGCTGCCCTAAGACGCTACCACCAACTTCTGAGAGACACCAAATAAGGGCACTAACTGAACGCATAGAGGCAAACAGCTGCAAGGAGATCTTCTCATTCGTCAACCAATTCTCGAACCCCAAGGCTGCAACCAACCCCATCACAATAACCACAAACTTTGCAACAATTTATCAAACTTATACTGCAACTTTGAACAACAATCAAACACCAAAGATCTCATCACCACCATCAACTGAGATGGACACCTGACTGAATCGAAAACCCTCTCCGATGAAGACAATGCAGCAATCATTCAAACAGTACACTCCAGGGCCCCAATAGACCCATGCCCACATCACACCTACATGAGAGGACCAGCATCACCCTTACCCACATTATCAGCACCTACATCAAATCTGAAACCTCCCCAGAAGACTGGAAGCACGCAGCAGTTAACACCATCCTCAAAAAAACATTGAGCAGAGCAACTTCTGACCTATCTCTTTGCTCCAATACCGATCCAAAGTCATGGAGCAGGCCATCAACAAACAACTCACCAGCCACTTTGATCTCCACAACCTACTTGATCACACCCAATCAGGATTTTGGCGCAACCACAGCACCTAAACAGCAACATCTGCAGCATAAAGGAACGTGGAGAACTAACAGCCCTCATCTTACTCAACCTCTCCACAGCCTTCAATACAGTCTCCCATTACACCCTCATCAGAAGACTGCACAACAAATATCCAAAGACTGACCCTCAACTGGATAGACTACTTCTTCACAGGAGGAACACAGTGATTCAGACTAGCACCCTACACACTGGAATCCTAGAATATGGCCTGCGGAGTCCATCAAGCTTTATCTTAGCTCCACCTTCTTCAACACCCACATGACTCTGTATCCAAAATAATAAGATAACAAGGCGTCACCACCATACCCAATTCTGATGAGACCCAACTGATTCTTTCTCTGACCGACAAGTCCACCATCACCAGAACCAACTTCTCCAACTGCATGATCAAGGTAGCAAACTGGATGAGATCAAATGGACTGAAGCTCAGCACCAACAAGACTGAAGTACTGATCTTCAGGAACAAGTACTCTCCATGGGACTTCACTTGGTGGCAATGAGAGCTAGGACCAACACCCACAGCAACCAACCACATCAGAATCGAGACATCATTCTGGATGACAAGTTCAACATGACCGCGCAGGTCAATGTTGTCAGCTCTTCTTGCTTCCACATTCTTTGCATGCTCCACAAGATATTCAAATGGCTACCACAGAGCACCAGACACAACATCACACAAGCCCTGACCACAAATTGACTAGACTACGGCAATGCACTCTACACCGGGGTCTCCTACACCGACTACAGACCATCCAGAACACCGCAGACTCATCCTCAGTCTCCTATTGCACACCCACATCTCACCACACATCAGAGAGCTCCACTGGCTCCCCTTCCAGAAACGAAGCCAGTTCAAACTCCTCACGCATGCTTATAAGACACTGCACC
Source organism: Lissotriton vulgaris (assembly GCF_964263255.1). Taxonomy (NCBI): domain Eukaryota; kingdom Metazoa; phylum Chordata; class Amphibia; order Caudata; family Salamandridae; genus Lissotriton; species Lissotriton vulgaris. Next base: position 192,212 of record NW_028251462.1, on the reverse strand, counting down.
ACATCAGCACAACATACTTGAACAACCACCTACACTTTCACCAACCCTCCAGACATCTATGCTCAGCCACACTCTCACTTGCACCGCCCCTCCCCACATCCACAAAAGCAGAACAGGAGATTGAGCATTCTCTTACAATACACCCAAGACCTGAAATGACTTCTCTGAACACATCCGGGCCTCCTCTGCACTTTTTGAATTCTACAAGAAACTAAGACCAGTCTCTTTGAAGAATTCTGTGGGGTCTGATGCCCATCATTCTTTGTCTTATCGAATGGAAAAGGTTATTGTTGGGGTGCTGGATGTGCAGGGTTAGGGATAGTGCAAGGGATCAGAATGGGTGGGTCAAGTCTCCAGTTAGCTTTAACGGGAGTGAAGGACAGAAGTGATGAGGAATGAGATGGAAAAAGAGTCACATTGGATGTGGTTTCAGGTTGAAGAAGGCAGAATATAGGATCTGTCAAAGGTACAGAGAGAAGAAGGCGGGTGGATGGAGAATTTTTGGGTGGCTGAAATTTTTTTTTGAAGTGTAATTGTTTTAGGTTATTATTAGATGACTGTATAATGATCTTTCCATTGTTGAGGAAGGATATTGACAGATTTGCTTATTAAGTGGGAATGGTATAGCAGAGTTTGGGTCACTAAGGGATCTTTGAGTTATGGGAATCATTCAGTTCTTTTAAGAAGATTCCGAGACGCAGGGTTGTATTTTTTTCAGCTATCTGGATCAGATAGGAAAATACTAATACGCAACTGCCGGAGAATGCCAAAAACGTCTTTCTTGTTATTACCATGATCACCTCTACTTGGTCTGGTTGTCCTTAAAAAGCAGCAAAGATGATCCCTCCTATGCTCTCCGTTCCAGCACCTCCTTGGTGGCCAAACAAAATGCCCACCAAGGGTTATGGGTATTGGAGTAGCATCTCTTTTATCAAACTATTTTGTTGCCATATCTTAGAATCACTCCTGCTTCATCACTGAATATCCCTCAAGAGTCTGTTATTTGCCACCCTAGATTCATTTTCGAGGACCCCAAGGTATCACACTCCTGGGAAGAGGACAATTCAGATTATGTCTGTGTTTTTTCCATGGACGACACTATAGGATTTACTTTCAGGGTGGTCAACATTTGAGTTGCCCTCTTATATCCCTCTTGATCCTAATGACCTTCCTCTCAACAGTGTCTGTTTTCTTTGGGACAGTATCTGGAAGCCCGGTTTACTATTGGAAACAGATGCCTAGAAGTTAAAGCAGAAAGGGCATTATAAACAACCCTCTGAAAGTCATGCTTTCCATCTTCTACTAGATTTAGCAACTAACAGCGATGCCCCAAAGTAAGTCAAATGTATGTGAAAAGTAGAATTATAGATGGGTAACAGTGAAAAATATAGATGTTTTTCATCAAGGAGATGAGTACATCAAATAGACAACAAGCGGGAAGCACAAGCTGTGTACAATGTCACTTGTTTACCTGAGGTGAAAACATAAATTATTTACTTTTTACCAATCTATATTTTTAAGTATTCTATGGGCCCCACAAATGCACCTACTTCTGCTTTCAAATGATACACAGGCAGAGGAGAAATGGGGCAGCCACACATAACTTGGCCTTTCTGTCTGTCCCAAAGCTGTTCTCTCTGCTCTCCACTGGAACAGAGAGCCAACCCCGGAGTTCCATTATGACACAGCAACAGTGGGAAACAACTTTTGTTACCCACTGCCACAGCAATGAATATCTGATTTAGAATCTGGTATTTATGGTAGTAGCAGTCAGTGAGAGCCATAGGTAACATTGTTATGTCTTTTAACCTCTTCCATGCTCATGACATGCCCAGCTCGTCATGAGTCACAGTGGAGCTGTGCTCATGACGAGCTGGGCTCCTCATAACGGCAGCGGTCCGCCTACGCACGATTGATTCCCCGCCTGTGAGGGCAAATTAATCAGTGGGTGGGGTTGTGACGAGCCCAGCTTGTCATGAGCACAGCTCCACTGTGACTCTTGACGAGCTGGGCTCGTCACGAGTACCGCTGCGAGGCGGCCCCCCTCTCCCCCTGCGCCGTGAGGGAATTACCCCCGCAGAGAAGGGGTTAATTACTTCAGGTTTTGCTGTTTGTAAAAGCCAGTGTTTAATATAGTAGCCAAGTGAACCCATGTCATACGCGACACCTCCAGCCAATCCTTGCGGTCAACCAACAGCACTTCGTACTCTGTGCCTTGTAGGTTTGATTACACCTTTATAAGCAATTGATTAAACTCTCAGCATGCAAAGAAGTGGCGGTTGTACTATTTTACTAGATTACAAATAAAATACACAGATGTTCAAAAAATAAAAATGGATTTTAACTTTGTTAATGAGTATTGGTATATTTTTAAATGACATTAAGCACAGTTTATATTATTTAATTCATGTGACTAACAAAATATGCTGCTGTGGGCTTTACATGGCTGTTATTTTGATAGCGCGGCTCGTGCTTTGCTTGCAGGAGCCAAGAAAGTCTGCCAGATGGTCTCTCCACATAGAGTTTCAGGCTTGCCCACTTTAAGTTATTAGCAGTTGGTGGAACATACCATTGCCCATGTTCTGCATTTTTTGAGGATTTAAAAAACAAAACCGACCCACATGGCTGACAGAAAAGATTTAAAGCAGTTGGTTGGCATAGAGAATTTCGTTTTTTTCGAATGTTATTAATAAAGTTGATTTTTACAACAGACATAACATAATCAAGCAAAAAGCGTCTTATTCAAAAAAATCCTACATGATTCTCAAAGGATTGCGGAATCATTGCGGAATAATTTTTTCAGTATTTGAAAAATATTTGGACAGAAATAAAAGTTTTGGTTGCAAAACAGAAGTTACCTTGATAATGTTGAAGAGAATTTTCATTAGGATTTTTTGCTAATAGTTTTTATTGTATTGCACACAGTATAGCTACAATGAAAGAATTAACCATTGACAAATGTTTCTGATGAAATCACACACAAGTATATAAACTCTTGGATTCATTTATGATTTTTGGTTTAATGTAAGACACAGTGACTAACTATGATTGTGACAACTACAGTACCCACGATTAGTCATAGGAATTGAAAAGCCGAAAAGTTAAAAGTAACACCACCAACAACATTGATAAACCAGGAGACAAACATATTTGGGGAAGAAATTGAGTTTGTGGACATGGAGTTGAAGTGTTATGCATGATGTAAGAAGAATTCAGGATGGAAGTATTTTCTACGTGAAATCAAATAGAAGTTGAAGGTTTACGTGAAATCAAATAGAAATTGAAGGTTTTATTCAAATAACCCCCCTTTTTTTTAACAAATATGTTTATAAACAGTTTTCGTCATAACAAACCGGTAGAACAATACACTCTACAATAGCACGTCAGACTGATTTTTGCTCTGTCCTAGTCGGATTCGGAAGTTCATAACCCCCAACCCAACAATGCGATACGAAAGCATCCAGGCAACATAGTAAGATAAAATGTATATGTAGCTCTATATATAGAACATATAAGAACTTCAATATGTACAGAAAAAAGGGACAGCAGTGTGGCTGGTGGCGAACAATGAAATATAACAGAGCGCCTTGAGACCCTCACGGATGAGTAGTGTGCTATATAAACCCCTGATTGATTGGTCAAACCAAAGTTTCAAGCTTAAAACTAGCATGAAGTATAAAGCAAAAGAAACAAACTTGGAGATCCAGTTGCCCGAGTCTACTAAGTTTAAAAAACAGAAGAAAAAACTGTATTGAGGGGTGGGGGTGGACGGGGAAGGTATAACACTGGGCCACTCCGATGTGACACCACGGACACGCTGCGTGGGTTTTGAGGGCGTGGCAGGACATGCATCAACATCACCACAGCAGAGCACTCTCGTTGCCTCATAAGGCCACCCCCTCTGTGCCCAGACAGCCAGCATCCATTTCATCATCCCACTATGGTGCAACTGGGCATTCCTCATCCACACTTTGAGGACGAGACCTCTGGGGAAGATACCCTAGGTTCTCCTAGACCACCAAATGTCTCCAGCACCTCCTCCTAGAAAGGCGCAATTTGAGCGTCTATGGACGCCTTGCGCCTCCTTCCTATGCAGAGCCTGGTCCTCAGGTGTCACCTAGTCCTGCAACACAGATTCTCATGTCGTCAACGTCAGACTGGTAGCTGCTTTCCATGTCCGTGCAATAAGCTACTATAAATTCCAGCTCTAAAAACCTGTTCCCCACTTTCTTGGGCCCGGGTCCCAGGGCCCAGGGTAAGGAAACAGGCCCAGCAAGCACACCTCCAGGGGGCAGGGTAGATTACGGTTCAATGTCTTGTTGACCTTTTGTGTCACCAACAACAAAAACACCTGCACATTGGGGCAGCACCATGTCATGTGACAGACGTCCGCATTCTCAAAGGTGCAGAGTGGACAGCACGGGTGTGTACCCCAATAAATAGTTGTCAGTCTCTTCGGAGTTAGGTCAGTCTGATATAAGTATTTAGAGTGAATCACCTTAAAGCGAGTATTCTGGATAACCTTCAGCGGGAAGGCCAGCATCCGAGCCCAATCCCTATCCGGCAAGGTTCTATCCAGTAGGTCTCCCACCTGACTGTGAGTGCAGTCAGTTTTTCTACCAGCCTGTTCAGAGCCCCATATTACCACCAAACCAAAGGGCAACCCCTACCCAGTGTTACCAGCAGTTGCAATACCGGATGCAATTGAGGCTGACCCACACCTCCGCTCCATAAATCCTCAAAGGTTCTCACCAGAGCCTCATAGACAAAGAACTGTCTAGGAGGCAGTCCCCTCGAGTCGACCAGGACATCCAAGGGTATCAGTGTATCTGCTTCATAACAGTCACCAACCACAACCAGGCCAGTCACCATCCAAGGAGCCAGCCAGGCCGCAGTGAAAAGCGTGAGGGAATCCCCATGGGGAAGTCCCACCAGGGGCAATGAAGCGGCATACATTGGGTGGTCTGGAGTCAGCATCACACAGTGCCACTAACAGTGGAGCACAGGTACTTAGAGTGTACCATCTATCCTCCTACCATGCATGCATTGTAACAGTCGGGCCAGTAACACAAGCTCATACAGTAGGCCACCTTGCCAGCCCAGTTCAGTCAAGTGTGTATTAACCAGACAGTAGACAATCCGCTGCTGGTGGGCTTCCAGATAATAAAGCCCCAAATCAGGTGCTCCTAGACCTCCACCGAGAAAAGTCGCTGAAGGGTATCCAAGGAAAACCTCCATCCCAAATAAGGTCTTGCAACAATGCATCCAGAGATTGAAACCATGAGGGGGTTAACTAGACCGGCAAGTTAGTAAAATAATACAGTAAGGGAGGCAAGGCAGCATGATCATTTTTGCCAATGCTCTGTATGCCACGATAGGAAGTCATAGAGATCTCCAGAAGGGGACACTTCCCATAAGGGTGCGCACCAGAGGACCAAGAATACCTTCTCCTAGATCTCCTAGAGAATAGTAGATCTGTACACCCAAGTATCGGAAAGTCAAGGAGGCCTAATTGACCTCAGGGTCACAGCCCAGCGTGCATCACTGGGAAAACTTGTGTCTTGGCCAGATTCACCCTCACGCCCAAAAGTTATTTAACAGTTGGTGCATAAATGGGACATCTGTGGCCATATTGGAATCATTAATTAAGATACCATCCGCAAACAGAGAAATCAGATGTTCTGTTTTTTCCACCCAGATACCTAGCCATTGTCCCTGAAGCCAGCTGGTTCTATGGCAAGTGCGAACAGAAATGGCGACAGAGGGCACCCCGTCTAGTCCCCCTGCAGACATCATAAGAGGACAAAAATACTCAGGCTGTATGGACCCGTACCGTAGGTTTATGAAATAGAAGCCGCATCCATGACACCCCTAGTTGCATCCTGGTCTGTTAGTGCCAGTAAGCCCACTCCAGGCCCATCCACTAAATAGACAGCAAACATCAACGAATAGAGACGATGAATATTAAGCGAAATACTACATTGGGGATGAAGTCGCACTGTTCGGGATGGATCAGCATACGCATGTGGGGAAGAAAACACTTAGCCAGTATTTCACTTAATATTTTACCAAGTTCAACATAGATAATGGGCGATATGCTGTAGTGGGTGCACCGTGTGCAGTGGTTTTGGAAAGAGGGATGTGGACCACTGCATCCCTTGTGGTAACTGAAAGCTCAGCCGCCATCAGAGCAAGATTTTACATAGTTGCCAAGCGAGGGGCCAATGCGGCAACAAAAGCAGAATAGAGTTCCTCAGGGAGTCTATCTGGGCCTGGCATTTTGCCATGGGTCATATACTGGATTGCACTTTTGACTTCCTGGGATATAATAGGGCCTCCCAGGCCCGTCTTAAATGCATGGGGGCAGCGTTCCCCACTGTAGAGGAGCAAGGAAAGCTGTCTTATCCTGATTCGGGACAACCAGATATCTTCCACTAAGCTGTATGTAATAATCAGGGAAAATCCCATTGATCTCCACCTGGGAATAGACTTGCCTCCCCATCGGGGCCATCCCTGAAACGGTAGGGCTCCCACGAGACTCTGGGCAAACCAACCAGGCCAGAAGGGTGGCAATTTGCCTTCGTCTTCATGGGCCCATGCTATTTAGGCCTTGTAATTATAACACTGGAGCTTCTCTAGTGAGACACTGTGGCATTCATGAGCTTCAGCCAACCGTGCCCATATATTAGGGTTTGCATCAAGATGGCTATCCTGATCATGTATAGTTCCATCCAAACGCACCAACTCATGGCCCAAACTCCCACTGAGGACCCCATGCAGCGACCCTGGTCGACCAATTTAAATGCCTCCCACTCCACCTGACCTATTGATGCTGTGTTAGCATTATACTCTAAATAATCCGAAATGACGTCCTGGAGGCATCCCTATAGGTGCGGTCTTCAACAACCATAGGACAATGCAGCCACGTGGGGATCGCTGGCCGAGGGGTACCCACCTGACGCTAGAAAGGATTGGGTTATGGTCTGATATGACGCGACTGATGTACTCTGTGTGATAGAATAGACGGCAGAGAGGAGTGGATAACAGGATCTTATCTACGTAAGCATGAAGTGCATTGAGAGTCGAATAGAAGGAGTAATTCCTTACTCCAGCATGTTGCAATCTTCACACATCCCAGCTCACAGTCCAGTGTAGGAACACCCCCTTTGCCAGTGCTTAATTTGTAAAAGAATAAGTGCCAGGGCCCTAGCCAGGACGACACTACAGCTTGCACCATCCATTGCTCCTGCCAGTGACAGTAGCAACACAACTATCACAGTCACACACTTACAAGTGTGACAATTCATATTATTCCAGGCCCCCAATGCTAGAACAATAGCTTGGGTGGCAGGTGTCAGTCATTGTTAATGTATATTGAATTAATAAACAACTGTTGTAGTGCTCATACCTAAATTAGGCCGACAGTGCCACCATGGGTGCTGATAATTAAGTCCCGGTGCCCAGCACTAAAAATCACTGGCTCAAAATAAGCATGCCCCGCACCACTCTATGAGCCATAGCAACGGATGGGTGGAGCAATCTAAAGATGTGTCGGCGACATAGCTATAATCCCCTTCCACAATCATGTCGTGGTTGGGCAAAGCGCCCATCAAGGTAGACGATTGGGCGAAAAATGCCAGCTGGTCCTGGTTGGGGGCATAGGTGCTACCCATGGCCAATTACCTCCCATCTAGTCTCCCTTCCACCAAAACATATCTGCCATCTCTGTTAACATGCGACTGCAGGGCCTCAAAGAGTACACCCGCCCTAACCTGGATCATGGCACCACTGGATTAGGCAGAATAACCTCTAGCGAACACCTGACACCTCCAGCACCACTGGAGGAGATGCACCTCTTCAGCAGTGACATGTGTCTCTCATAAGAGAGCTATACGTACAGCCCTACGTTTAAGGAACATATATATTTTGTGTCATTGGGCATCCGTACCTATTCCTCATATATTCCAAGTGAATAATTTCAGTTCCGCATGAGCCATGGGACCAGTCATGTACTGTGGGTCCACAGGAAATAACCTCCCCTAAATCCAGCCCCCCACCCTCGGGTGAGACATCAACCCCAACTCTGGAACCCAGTAAACAATAACAAAATGCCAGAACTCCCTGACCCCAGGGCAGACTGACATCAGTCCGCTATCCAAACTCAAGACAGAACAAAGTAGAGAAACAAGTACCACAAGCACATCACCCACCAACCGATGGCCATGAGCCCATCTGTAGGAGGAGGTGAGCCAACTAAACAAATCTCTTATGCTAGACACCACTCCTATCAAGCACCACCACATTCAGATGTGTAAGTCAATGTCAGCGCTTTTGGGTTGGCAAGGAGGGACAGATGCAAGCACCATCGTCAAAATTCCAATTGGCAGTATCCCTCAATAAGGCACCCCCCCTCCTGATCCCAGGCATTCAGGCGAAACCAAAAAGCCCCACATTAGGAGCCCGAGACAGCTCTCTGGGCGAATGATCACAGCAGCAATGGTGGGGCGACCCAACGCAGGCAGATTAAAACCAAGCTAGCTATGGCAAGAACACACAATAAGCTGCATACCATCCTGCACACAGAGAACACATACATTAACGGTCATTGCAACCCTCCAACCTCAACCCCCTTACCACCAGTCACAACTGGAGTCAAATCAGGTTATCCACAGAGCGAGGTGTGACTAGGGGCAGATTCAATTTGTCTATTGATTGGGAGTCCGAAGCAAAGTACACAGAGAGCCTGTCCGAGGCGAAGCCAACCTCCGAGTCCGACGGGTGGGCTACTTACGAGGCTGAATCTTTGACTCTATCTGCCTGGGCTCTTGTTGGACCATTCAGCGTGGATGCGGCTGACCTTGTGCATCTTCTTTATTTCAGCAGTCTGTGGGGTGGAGGTGTTTGTGTAGGGGCATTTGTTGCAGAGCCTTCAGTCTTGTACTTGTCAAATCATTCCCACGCCTCAGCAGGAGACAGAAAGATATTTATCACCCCATCCAACATTATCCTCCACTTGGCAGGGAACAGCAAAGAATATTGGATTCTGCAATCCCCCAGCTCACGCTTAATTGCAAGGGAGGACTCTCGTATGGCCTGGACTGCCGCTTTGAAGTCGTGGAACAATGTCACGTTGGGTTGTCTATGTGAAAGGGGCCAGCTGTGCGAACTATTTGCAACAAAATGTCACGGTCCCTGTAATGTAACAGCCGGGCCACCACTGGTCACAGGGTATCAATTGGTGTGCAGTTTTGCAGGGACCCGGTGTGAACAGTCTAGTACAAAAAAGGAACAGAGTTCTTTAGGAGTCACTTAGGTTTTAATCCATTCCTCCAGTTAACTGACAATATCTGCACCCTCAGTGCCCTCAGGTAGACCTACAGCACACACATTGTTCCTTATGTTGCGGCCTCCGTGTCTCCTGCTCTATTCTCTACTATCTTTACTCATGCAGTGAGGTCCATCAACTGAGTCTGCAATAGTCGCTGGGCTGGTTCAAGTTCTCCTACCGCAACCTCTGTTTCCCTAACTCAGTCTGCGAGTTTGCGGTGGTTGGCACTCAAGAGACCCACTTCCTCTGTAATAGCACCAATTTGCAACTCCAGTGAGGCCTTCAAATTCGTTATCGCCACCAAGATTTTACTGAGTGTCTGTTAAAGTGCTGCAGTCACGCTGCCTGTATCATTGTTGGTAGCTGCACCATCCAACATGAATGTCCTGTTCAAATTCAGGGATGTGCCCATCTCCTTGGTCTTGGGTTTGCCCATCTTATCAGCATGAGTGGTTAAGTGCGGCCATCCTTGTCTGTGAATAAAGTAGCCTCCCGGTAGGGGACACCAACAGCTAACTGCAAGGCTGGCCATTCCCCCCCTCGGTCCTGGGGGTAGTTCTGCCGGTGACGAGAACTGTGCACTTCCTTTTGCTGCACTAATTTGGCCACCAGGACTGTCCACAGGGGGCCATGGATATGCAGATTGTCCAGTGATGCCCACACAAGGATCGGCTATGAGGAACAGTAGTGCCATTTCTAGTGAAACAGAGGACAGAAGTTTAGAAAAAGTGCAATCCCAAAGGGAAGGGTGTGGCCACCCCACCAGGTAGCAGCAACCAGGGCCAGCAAGGAGGGATTTCGTAAAGTCGCGGGCTATCCCTCATGGGACTCCTCTCACATGCCTCTAAGGGTTGTGGAGCTAGTGGTCTTAAATTTACCTGAAAGATCACTGGGCCATGGGTTTGTGCACCAGTCTATTGAGGTTACCACCACCCCGGGGGCTGAGGGGGTTCAGGTTAGACATGTAGTGGTCTAGGGTTGCTGTCCACTCCTACCTCTCAAGGCGCCCCCCATGCAATCCAATGCGTTCCTCACCTCAAACCACTGACAATTCAGGCAGGGGTTTTTCTCTTTGTCGGCAGGCGCCACAACATCTAGAACACTGATGAGACCCCAGGGATCGTCCCGCCAGCTCCTGCCTCAACCGGCTGCTGCACTGCACCCTCCCCAAGGGATCCGCTGCAGTTCTTGAAGCAGCCAGTGTCCTGCCCCTCTTGAGCGCCAGAACTGAAAGGCTCCACACAGCCCGAGGTCATTTAGCCTCCCCTGGGGCTTCTGCATCTCAGAGCAAAGTCTGCTGCAGGCCAGCAGCCTGGCTGTACCTCCTTCTGCCGCACAGCCACACCATACCATACCATACCATACCATACCATACCTCGATTCCTCAGGCCATCAAGTGGCCGGCGCTCTGCTGCCTTTGTGTTCTCTTATCAGCTGCCAGTATGTACACAACCCGGGTCCAGTCAGTGACCCGGTTTCACTCTAGGCCCAATGCCGCATAAGCCCAAGCACAAGCACACGGCCACGTCCCCTCCTCTGGGGCTCCAACGACCTCCCTCTTCAGGTAGGTGCTTGGCCACACAGCACCTCACTTCTTCCGGGAGAGACTTTTCTAATATGGCCTTGTGCCAGATAGGACTAGTAACCTCCTTTAAGGTCCGGATGGAGCAGGATAGCAGCGTGGTGTGAGGGAGCTGTGGTCTACCACATCTGCTCCGCCATCTTGCGTAGTCACGCCCCCTTCTAATAAACCCTATGATGTTTGAGATGGTGGGGCAGGGGCAAGGTAAGGAGGAAATTATCGTTGACATTAATTGTTCTAAAAGAAAAAGAAAATAAACAAAAGCAAAAATAAAATCCAAAAGCATCACAGCATTGTAACCTGAGGATGTAAAATATCAATTTTGGAAACAGAACGGTCAATGTAACTTTTTATGAGGAGAGGTTTGGATTTTAAGCTGATGCCACACAATGCTTCTTTTTACCCTCCTCTTAAGATAATTTATGAAACCAGCCTAACAGAATGAGCAATCCACATAAAGGCACAACTCACAGGCCGAGCAGCTGTCAGAATTAAAAAATGTGCTGGCTTCTAACGGGCCAAAAGTTAATATAAATACAAAGAACAATCACATCAGCACCTCGCTACTGAGACAGACACAAAGTGCTCACTCAGTTTCATTGACAGAACTCATATATCGAGAATAATCAATATTTGACTAAAGCAGCTGCCTCATCTTAAATGCATTTAGGTTTGATTTGCACGATTAAAAGTCTCCCGTTTGCATAACCGGCTACACATCAATTGATCTACGGACTGAGTGTTAAACCTTGCTCTGACACAGCATAATTTAATCTCTGGTATCACATACTGGCACTTAGAAATAAATCCTGGGTAATGAAAACTTCTTTCCACCACAAGACAGCTGTCTCAATGCTGCCCACTCTGAGGTTTTCTATTGATATGGATGTGAAAATGCAGCACTATTTGTTTAGCTAAAAGTATGCTAACGGTATATACGCTTACATGTTTCCTAGCAAAGGTTCACTGTGCGGTTCAGGTAGCACACCTTGTCTGCGCTGAGGCATAGGACTAGTTACAAAGACCATTTTTACAAGATAAGTCGGGTTAACTCGCACACAACAAAGTGAGATGTATGCATGCTTAACCTACATTACTTTCATCTGCTCTCTTGAAAAGGTGCTCAAATGCATTCGGGGTCCAATTCACATATGCAAAATTACAGGAGGAGATTTTTTCCAAAAGTGGAGTGGCGCCGGTAACTGGGTAAAAAGCTCCACCTAGATGGGCTTGAGCAACCACTCCAGGCAGAGCGTTATGATTAGATATGGGAATACGGAGAGACGCAAGACTCAAACATGACTGTAAATTTACTCCTTTTAACTTTGTGGGTATATTTTATGAATAAGCTTGCCAAATGTAGTTTTATTTAGCATAGATGGAGATCTTTGTCAATACTGCATAAACTATGGACTGAAAAATTTAAGAAAACCGGATTACCCGAGGAAAATAATACACAGTGGCGGCTGCCTCTGTACGGCGGTGGTGGCTGGGCGGCATTAAAAAAAAATAACAAACTTACCTTCTTCCCGGCCATACGTCTTTCCTCTGTCCTCGCTCTCTGCCACCAGAAGCACCCAGGCTCCTGGAATTCCCCAGCGAATCATGACACTGCAGGAGCAGCGTTGTTATAGGTCTGAGCAGCTAGTTTGGCCGCTCAGGAAGTACTTGGGAGGCTGGGCATGTTCTTCACTTGGCTGTGCAACGCAGCCCAGTGGAGAACATGCCAAGTGAGCATGACTGTTTGGCTGGCCCCAGAGGCCAAGCAGTTATGCGCACTTAGGGAGTGCCAACCACTCCTGCTCCCTCTGAAGGCGGCGAGCCCAGCCCGACCCGGCTTGAGTCCTACAAAGAAAAAGACAATGATAACTTCTTGTTATTATAATTTTCTTTTTCTTTTGCACTGGGGCGAGCAGTGGGGCGACACTCCACCTTAGCGAAAGAGACACCACGGATAACACACACATTACTGGAGGCACAATGATAGGGCCCAAACCCAGGGTTCTCTCCACTGCACCTATGGTGTAAGACATTATTGAGTGACATATCAGCTATAGTTGCTTTGTGTGTCACGGTGTGTGTCTGCGTGAGTGTGCTTACTTGGAACATGAAAGTGTAATGAAGAATCTGGGTGCATAGTGTGAGATGTGTGACGAGTCATGTTTCTATTTTAACCCCTTCGATGCGTGTGACAAGGTCAGCTCGTCATGGGCGTTAGCTGCGCTGTGCGTGTGACGAGTTGACCTTGTCACGTAACGCGGGATTTTTGAAATCGCAGCGCTCAGCGGGAAAACCGCTAGCGCGCATGCGGTTATTGCACTAACTTTACAAATCAGCAATTTTCTATGTATGTGCATGTGTTTGATTTACATTTTTGTAATGTGTTTAGTATAGGTATATTTAAAGTCTAAAGTTATGTGGTAGTGCTTTGTTTTTTAAAACATAGATATCAATTAGTATATATTGTCCATTTTGCAGCGACTCCCCTTTCCCACACCCGCACTTACACATAAAATGAAGGACTGGTTATGTGGAGTTCTACACACTATTGCCAGATAACTCTGCACAGGAGCTAGGACTGTTGACTATTATCTAGGCCTGTATCTGTGTGAACTGCATTTATGAGTATGTGACGCAGTACTTGAGGAGTAACACTGTACACAGTCATAAATGCCATTGTGAATTAGCCCCAATTATTCATGGAACATTCTGTTCATATTGAAGTTTACCTGAGTCTGTGCCCTGATGACATCAGGGGAGGATGGAACTCGCAGATTTTACCCTGCGGAATTCTGTGGAATTACATAAAAACTCAGTGAAATTTCGTGGAGTTCCACAAGCTAGCGGAATCTGCATGTTGTGCTGGTTTTTAATGCTTGGAGCTTGTTCCACTCTGCAAAATCAGTGCAAACGGCATCACGTGGGATGCCAAAGGGTGCTGCTTATTCGCTGTCGCTTGAGTAGATATTCTACTTAAATGGCGTTTTTTTCGTTTTGTCACCGCAAACGGTTGCGGCTGCCTGCAACTGCCCACGTTGAGAAAATCTCGGTGAGTGCCATCCTAGCACCCAAAAATGGCACCAGGGGACGCCAATTCTTGCTCACACTCACCAGAAAAACGTTTGCAAGCCACACAGAAGAGAAAACTCCACCAAGCGGCAGTTGGCAGAGTTTTGCTGGAAGTGGGCAAACTTTGTGAACTCCACAGGCAGAGCAGAATTTATCGCTCACCCCTAAATGACGTGCAACACAGGAACTGTAAACAGGAACCTAATGTAGAGATCCATGTAAGCTTACACATTCAAGTCTCCTCTATGTAGTTCAGTTATTCAGCAACAATTCATATTTTTATATTTTAGGTACCGTATTTTCCGGCGTATAAGACGACTTTTTAACCCCTTCAAATGTTTTCAAAAGTCGGGGGTCGTCTTATACGCCGGACACTAAATTTTGATGAGTGGAAGCAACGCTCCACCGACGTGGAACCCTCCAATATGACCTGGGCTCTACTCGCGCGCTCCACTCCCACGTTTACCGGTTACATTAATCAAAAATTGCACATGATTTAGTGCACAGTTACTCACCGGTACAGTCCCGCGTCTTCATCCTAGAGAAACAGCGCAGTCCCGCGTCTTCATCCTAGAGACACAGCGGTGTATGCGCTGATCAGGCGCCATAATCCTCACGTTTTCACGTTCATCGGAAGTAGAGGAGCGTCACTAGCGCTCAGTTCATGGACATGGAAAGGGGACTTCAGAAGGTTCCAGCCGGCGGAAGTGGGGGTCGTCTTATACGGCGAGTATAGGACGAAACCTACATTTCATCATGAAAAGTAGGGGGTCGTCTTATACGCCGGGTCGTCCTATACGCCGGAAAATACGGTAATCCCAAACAACACTGCCTCAGAATCTATCTACATGTCGGTCGAAATACTTTGAATCAGAATCTCGGTAGGCATTTTAAATTTCAGATGAATATGACTAGGGGACTGAATAACTCCATACTAATACATCAAAATGCATTATTATTCCTTACTGGTAGTCCCCAGGAAAAAAACACTTGCTTTGACATTCCTTTGGACATACACAACGTAAGTCTATTCATTAGATAATATATTTAATAATCTATTCATAGGGCCTCTTTTATATATGTTTAGAGGACACATTTCATAAGAGGAATTGTTTATTGTTGAACAGTTAGCAATCACTGTATAGAACAGGCGTCTCCAACGAGAAGCTCGTGGCCAATGGTAGTTCTCCAGCTACCTGTAAGAGCTCCCCCCTGCGCAGACCAGCCTGTTAAATTAGAAGCTTTTGCTGGGTTAGATTAATATAAATATACCAAAATTGAGATAATGTATTCAAGATGAAAATGTGTTTATTTTCAGAATGTATAAGCATATATTTGAAGAAAAATGGCTGGATTTGCAAAATATATGTAAAGTTGATATTTGACTGATAAATCATGTGGCATTGGGGAGACGATTGACAAGTGTTATGACCTTGGTTTCAGATTCATAGCCGTTATGGCTGTTATATATTACCCAAGTAAAGCCATTCCATATGGACAAAGCCTTTATAACATTACTCCTGACAGCCATGCCTGATGCAATTAAATGATCGCGGGTAGTAACCTTGCTTATAGTGGTCACTAATGTAATCCTGTCTGATGTGGTCACTATTACACTAATAATATGAGTGGCTCTCAATGAGTTTCATTGAACATAAGTAGCTCCCATTACAGAAAAGGTTAGAGACCCCTGGTGTAGAATCATCACACAACTTGTTTGGGCGAGAGGTGAACAAGAATGTTTTTCACTAAACTTACATTATATGAAAACATTGGATGAATTAATGAAATTCTTTTATCTGTGAGATAACGGATGAATGCCTATAGATTCCTACTGAACCTGATCTGGGACAAAGATGCCACAAGGTGCTCCGTGTGCTGTTAAGGAAACATAGAAAATAACTGAAAACAATAACTACCACATACAGAAGTGATGCATATATTTGTGGAAATATAGAAGATACGATCCGATCCATTTTTGAGGAGCTGGAATTTCGTCTAAAAGCGTTTCAACTGACCCACCCCTCACATCACTTAATGGCCGTAATTCAATAGTTTCTTGATGCTTCACTAATTGAGACTCTCAGCCATGGACAATTACTCAGAGTGACATTTCAGCTACTTATTTTCTAAATATTTGTAGGTCTGGCAAGGCGACTGCTTTAGTGGTCTGAGAACCGCTTGCAATTTAAAAAAAACATTAAAAAAGACATCTTATTTGGAGAACTATAGTTTGTTGGATGCTTCTCAATCGGGTTTCAGACCTTCCTTCAGTACCAAAACTTTCCTACTTGCAGTAGTAGATATTATCAGGCTATGCCGTGATGCTGGAAAGCGCGCCCTGCTGGTTCTGCTTGACCTGTCAGCAGCGTTCTCTCATTCCATCTTGATACACCCTTATACTTGCCTCCTCTCCCCCTCCAAGGACTCCACTCCCTTGCACCTATTATCTGTTGCTCAGGTTATCTTTGTCGCCTGTGCTCCTACGATCTTTCACAAAACATGTTGATGTTATGTACTGCTTTATCTTGTTTTTCTTCATTCTGTGTACTCATCGTGAAGCGCTCTGATACCCTATCCTGGGTCTGGTCCGCGCTATAGAAAACTCTACAAATAAATAAATAAATATAAGGACTTTAGGTCAGCCTCTTCACCAATTGGCTGGTTTAACTATCATTTAAATTCTGCTTCTGCGTGCTATGGCTGTATGACTGAACCACACATGCGATTACCATGCATGCCTTAACAACATGGGCTTCACAAAGCATAACTCTTTACAATGCATGTCTTTACAACTCATGTCTTTACCACACATGTACCTTTACCATACAAATGTAAGAATTTTAATAAGTATAAAGCCTTTATTTTTATACACACATATCGATCATCACAGTTAATGATCTCAGCGCATTACAATCTCTAACATGTTTGGAGAGTGAAGCGTTGGAACTACAAAGCACCTCCATTGAAGGGTTGTCAGAGACTGATCTTTGTGAATACCTTGAAATTCCTACTGATATGGCATCTAAGAGTGGGTGCAAACCTAAATCCAAATTTTGCCCCCAACAACCTGTTGGCAATAAAACTGATCTGTTCTATGAAATCGTGACAGATGAATTAAAAAATATGATACCAGCAGAGACCATAAAATCAGAAAGGAAGAAGCAATGGACAAAACAGAATGTAACGAAAAAAGAATGGGTAGCTTTAAAAGATCTACAGAATGATAAAGATATCATTATAAAACCGAGTGACAAAGGGTGAAATATTGTAATTATGAGTCTGCGACAATATCTAACTGAAGCATACAGACAATCTAAGAACAACAAACATAATTCTCTCTCATAATCCCATCCAAATGCATATGGGCCAATTCTTCTCTAAATTAAAAGATTGTCAAGAAAGAGGGCTTTTGGACGAAGAAGAATACAACTATTTGAACACCTCTCATCCAATAACTCCCACCATCTATTTTTTACCAAAGGTGCACAAGGATCTAATTAACCTGCCAGGCAGACCAATAGTCAGCTCAATTGGAGCACTATTGGAGAACACGTCCAGATTTATAGACATTTTTTTCCCTTATGTGAAAAACTTACCATCTTATCTACACAATTCGCAAGATTTCCTCAATAGGATTAACAAGCTCCCCTGGAAACCAAACTATCTGATGGCCACTGTGGACGTGGTGTCTCTGTACACTTCAATCAAACATCACGATGGCATGTGGACGTACAGATACTTTTTAAGAACACGTTTAGTCTCCTTACTAGAGCACTCGGACATGTTGATGCAAATGATAGAATTTTGTCTGCACCATAACGTTTTCATTTTCAACATGACCTATCTCCAAACCAAAGGGTCAGCCATGGGGACATAATGTGCCCTAACCAATGCCAACCTATTCATGGGGCTTTGGGAAGCAGAGGAAGTATGGAAGAAATCGAATAAGGAGAAGATGGAACAGATAATACTGTGGGTCCGATTCATTGATGACCTATTCCTAATCTGGGAAGGGGAAAGAGAAGATCTGGAAAACTTCTAAAATCATTGAATCAGAATACATTTAATCTTCAATTCACCTTTGATATACAAGCGAGAGGATTTTACATGCTCTCACTTTTCTAAAACCGGAGCTGTGTTTGCTATGGCTTGACAGGAGCGCAGCTCTCGCCAAGCCATAGCTAACAGCAGTGTCCCAAGGATGAGCACCCCGGGACATTTCAGGAGCCGGCACTGGGAGGTGGCGGTCCCCAGGCCATCTAGGGCTCCAGGACGGGGGCTGTACGGCCCCCCTCCTTTCTTTATATGTTCCCCTGGGGAGGTGGTGGTCCCCAGGTCAGGGGGGGGCCGCAACAGACTCCCTTAATTATTGTGTTTGTGCCCCAGAGAGGAGGCAGTCCCCAGGGCTGCAGGGGCCTGCATTAAAAAAATTTAATATATGTCCCCAGGAAAGTGGTGGTCCCCAGGGTAGTGTAGGGGGGGGCATATGGGCCCCGCTTTCCTATTGTTAAGTACCCTGTGGAGGTAGCGATCCTTGGATCTGTGGGGGGCCGTGTGGTACCCTCGCATTATTTGTGATTAAAGCTGCGGGAGGTGGCGGACACCGAGGCTGCGGGGCGTGCAGCCCTACATTATTTTCAACGTAAGCCCTGGGAAGGTGGCGGTCCCTGGGGCTCGCAGGGGGTCCAGGAGGCCCCCCCCCCATGTATGAAATCAAAATCCCCAGGGAGGTGCTGGTCCCGGGACAGTAGCAAGTCCTGTAGTGAGTGTGAGTGTGTGTTAATTTAGAATCATTTGCCTAAAAAGTGTACTTTAGTTCGAGAGGAGGTGAGCCAATACAGTGCTATACCAATGCCTTTTTCTTTTAATTAATAATCTTTTTCAGTTTTTTCGTCTCCCTCCGTGTTAATGTTATGTAACAGTAGTACAAAGCCAGCAACTGTGTGCGGTTAATAAGCATATTTTCCTATGATGTGCATTAAAACTAAGAAGGGTTTCTATAACTGTTCTAAGTACTCCTGCGTGCTAGTAACCAAAATTCAATTAAAACTATATGAAATGACTAAATTGTTTAGAACTTTAATTTTATGGCATATGTTTGCAAAAAAAATATATATATACAACAAGAACTGTCACACCAGCTTGCCAGGTCCAGACCTACAGTTTTGCTCAAGTTTGTTTGTTAGTTAGATAATTGTTTCTGGCCATGCTAATTCTTGATTTTTTTTTTAACAATTTGCATTTAATTTTTTAACCCAGCTTTATTGGCATTTTTTATTAGAATGCATAGTCCATATTGCCAGTGGCGTAGCTAGACCTTCCGTGGTGGCCGCTGCATTTGCCACCAAATGTGAGAGAGGGGGGGTGTACTGGCGATCCTGCGGTCACCACCTGCGACGGCTGCAGGTAAGTGGGGGGCCCAAAACTCGTGCTGTCTTGAGCAGACCGCCCTCCCCTGTCTCCCCTTGCTACACCACTGAATTTTGGTTAGTTGCGCTTTAAAAAACTGAAAAGTAAACATTGATTCCAAGGATCTTGAAAGTAAAAATACACTTTATATGCTCCAATTAAGAAAACAAGTGATGAAGCAAGCTACGTATTTCCCCCACAGAATCGGTG
Source organism: Lissotriton vulgaris (assembly GCF_964263255.1). Taxonomy (NCBI): domain Eukaryota; kingdom Metazoa; phylum Chordata; class Amphibia; order Caudata; family Salamandridae; genus Lissotriton; species Lissotriton vulgaris. The sequence goes on along the minus strand of NW_028251462.1, from coordinate 172,611 downwards.
TGAAAGAATGTCAAGAAGAGTTATTATTTATTCAGAAGTGTGCCCAGATAGGAGTGGCCAGAATATCTCTGTACTCAAGGCTGGAAGGTGGAGCAAAATGCTAAAGTTAGTTTTTGTTCTAGTATGTTATCACATTTTGCATTTCATGGAGCATGCAAAGGAGAGAAGTAAGAATGATTTGCCCTCTCTCTTTTGAGAGATATTCTGTAGAAAGTGTGTACTTCCTACAAAGAGATGGCTCTGAACTGGAATTGTGAGAGTGGTGCATATTACAGAGGTGGACCTACAAAATGCAATTGTTTGCCAGGCAGCCCAGTGCACTTTGACCACTTCTTTAATGTCAGATACTAAGGCCTTGTAGCACTTAACATTTAAAAGGGGGAAACATCCTTTACAACGTAACTGGTACAACGCGGTACTGTTACGACGCAGCTTTAACAACGAAAGTCGTTACAACGACTTTCGCTGGAGGGCGCTCTAGGATAGGGGATAGTTTAATTTACTATCCAACACCTTCCCTACTATCCACGGGGACTGGTGTTGGAATAGTAAATTAAACTATTCACTATTAGCGCCCCGCCCCAACGCAAGTCGTAACGACTTGCGTTGTTAAAACTGCGTCGTAAAGGGACGCGTTGTAACAGTACGCGTTGTACCATAATACATCCTTTAAAAGGTAGTATAGCCCATGCAAATCAGAGGACTCATTCATGGTCTGGGTTCTTATCCTATGCATTTTGTAGCAGGTAGTAGACCCTGGAACTCATTATTAGGGACGGGCCTTATTTTTCATCATCGAACTTTGACCCACAGCAAGAGAGAGAAAGGTAGAAGAAGGAAGAGAAAGATAGAAAGCCATGTCAAAAGGAGAAAGCAAGAATGACAGAATGAGATAAAGAGGGAGGGAATGTAGGGCGGTGGAAGAAAGTTGCAAGAGGCAGAATCAAGGCTAGACGGCCTTGCTATTCGGCAACACAGGTGCAAGGCTCTTAAGAAAAACCTTTGGCTGCTACACAATTTTTTTTTATTGACAAACAAATTAAATGCTACATGTTCCCATTAGAGAACACAAGCCAAGTAATTCAAATAATGTAAATCGCCCATGACAGGAGTCTAGATAACATACCTCCTGGTGGGGAAACAACTGGGAGGAATAAGAAGCATCACAAAGATGGAGCTTCTCTAGGCCTCCTCCCTAGGTCACAATCCAGTCTTCCGAGAGCACAGTAACGCAGAGTGGCCAGGGACAAGCCTCTCCTGCACCTGTATTGGGGTGGTTCCATAAACGTACTTTTTGAAGGTGGCCCTATTTTGCAGAGCTCCCATAGCTATGGCAGATTAATTGTCCTTTGTTTGATGTAGGGACTAATCTACTTCAAGTCCAAACAGGGCATCCTCTGTCAAGGGCTTACTGATTATGGATGTTGGTACTTCCTGTTTGAAGCCTGAGATTCTGAGCCAGACATGCCTTCTTAGTGTTGTACCTGTGCACATTTGTCTGCTGGCTGTATCAGCTGCATCTAGAGCTGATTTCACGCAGGTGTTTGCTATGTTTTTCCCCTACTGTATCATCAAATTTCCTCTTTTCTTATCCTCCACTTGGGAGTTTGTTCATGATTTCCTCAATGTCGTCCCATTGTTGGTGGCCATACCTATTGAGGAGGGCATTAGAGTTCGCAAAGAGCAATTGCGTTTCTGCTTTCCTTTCCATCTTCCTCCCCACCATGTCCATTCTCTTACTTTCCCTTTCTGGAGGTAGTCCAGTGGAGGAATGATAATTGCTCCTCTTTCTTGCTGTGGTAACAATGATGGTGTCAGCCACTGTGTTCCCTTGAATGTATTTAGGGTCCTTAGTGGAGGGTTTGTATTTCTTTTCTACCCTTGGTGTTGCTCCCTTTGCCGAGGCAGGCTCCTTGAAAGCCTTCCAGCCCTGATCAAAAATGTTTGGTACCAAAGGGAGGTATTGTGTACCTTTCGTGGATGGTGTCAATGTTTCTTGGAGGAGATACGAGTCTCCTTTATCCTCCTCTAGGGGGCCCCCAAAATTATTGGTTGCCTTTTTGATGAGGCTTTTATAAAAAGCTATGCCGTCTGGTTGGCAAAGCCTTCAAGGGATAGCTACAGACCTTTTCTTCAGGGCTCTCTGTGTCAAGGTCGTTCCACTCTTCCTCAAAAGTTCCTGTAGCCTCTTCATCTTCAGGAACGTCGAGTCCTTCCTAGAGTTAACCTTCATGAGGTTCGGGTGTTGCCTGAGCTTTGAGAATATCTTCTTCCTCGGCCTCCAAGGCAGTGGAGGCTTTTGAAAGAATTCTGTATTCCTTTAGTACCTTGAAATCCTTACATTGAAGGAGTGCCGCCATTTCTGCTTCAACGCCTAGGCCGCCTTCTGTACCTACTTTTCGAAGCCCTTTCAGAGGGGTGAGGGGTCTTAGGTACCTTCTCTGCTTTCTTTTCGAGATCCTTGGGGATCTTTTACGTGGTACGCCTCTTCTCAGCGTCCCCCTCAAGGATTTTGATGTTCGATCCTCCGTGTTTTTGATTCTGCAGCCGCACCCCGTTCGTCTTTAGAGGCCCAAGTCCTTCAGCGATACCTGCGGTTTCTGGCAGCCGAACATGGCTGCGTGGTGCTCTTCCCTCTGCTTTCTTTGGGCCTTGATAGTTTTTGACTCCAATACAGCGCAGGCTTCGCAGTCCTTCCCCTTGTGATCCCTAGGCAGCCAGAGGTTACAGATGCCATGTGGATCATGTGTTTAGTTTTGTAGAGGCAATTAGGGCAAAACTTGAAAGGGATATTTCCCATGGCCCCTACTTTGCCTCATGTTGGTCCTTCTGCGTGGTTTCTTCTCTGACGGTGTTCCCCCGACGGGGAAAGGTGGCCAGAGGTTTTTCTCCTTCACCGGTGCATTGCTAGTCGATGTAGAATGGTTGTTTCAGCTAAAATACCAAATATATTTCAGGGATTGTGTCCAAAAATTCAGAGTCTGTTCCCTTGTTTCCAGACCCAACGGCAGAGAAAAGATCACGTAAAAGAAAAAGAAAGAACCTAAAACAGGAAAAGTAAAGACATACCCTTATTTACAAAGGAAAGAAAAGAATAAAGAATTGGAGCAGGCTACCACGTACAGAAACTTCTGGGGCACCATCTTACATCACAAAAGGGGTGTAGCATCAAATGGTGCCACGACATCCACGAAAAAGAAAGGAAACAAACAGTTTCGGACCCAACCACTAGATGGCAGAATAATGCACAGCTTGTGAATCCAGAAAAGGATTCATAATTAAAGCTTTGGAAAATACAAGAAAATCAGAGTATAAAATAACTTGTTTGTTGAGAAAGTTGTACTAATAATGCAAGGTAATCTAAAAATTCAGAAAAGTACTGAAAACGGAACTCTTTTAATAATGATTGCTTTCCACCTCCTTGTTTTTCATGTTTCGCTGCTAGCGCGGAGATACGACTACAGGGGTGAGTCCAGTGCTTTACAAATCCCTCATTTAATCATTCATTCACACCATTTCAGGCAACAAAATACCCATCTGTAGACTTTCATACAGAGAAATAACAAGCCACCCTTAAATCCATATTGACTTTACCATAAGCTTTTCACAGTCAATATATCATGCCTCCTTCATGTATCATAGCTTTTCATAATAAACAAATAAGACCTATGACATCGTAAATATTTGTTTCCTACTGGACACATTATGCCTGTTGCTTTTATCATTGACCTATTAACATAACCACAGAGGCCTCCAGCAGTGAGCTTAAGATTTCACACAAGGTATACAGGCTCCTAAAAGAGTCAAACAAGGATTCGGTAAGGTCATATCTTCTATACATACCCTTGGTTTATCAAAGTCGGTAACCAGAAGAAAAACCCTTCTCTACTAAGTATCTTATGAGATTCCTTGCAACAAAATACTTATCTGAAGGCTTTAATACATTTTAACATATGCTTTTAACAGTAAATATGGCAGTGTTACTTCCTTTATCATACTGTTCTATTATAAAGAAATAAGTAAGCTTATAATCTTTATCATTTGCTTGTCACCATAACCAAATTATAACTACTGTGTTAGTCCCAAGCCTTCCCACAAGACAATCATCGGGTATGCCTTAATAAAATCACAAATGTGTACAAAATACATTTGGTGAAACAATATATAGTCCCTACTAATAGAAACTAATAAGGACTGCCATAGTTCAAATCGAATATGCCCATAAGGACACCACCCCTCTTTAAAAGCTGATATATTTTAACACCTTTTTTCACAATAGGAAAGGCTTACCTGTTTTTTTAATAATCAGATCACACCTAAGGAATCTGAAAGAACTTTTCCCAGTGAATCGATTAGGCTTTTAGCCTTCACCAATGACTTGACACTATATATACAACACAGGGCTACTGAACTGTGCATAAAATGACAACCATTGGCCGTACATTTATTAAATACAAACATGAACAAAATTACATTCGGCAAAATACTATACAGCCCCTCCCAGTAGGGCCTAACAAGAATCATCGCAGTGAAATTCTACTTCAAAGGTTTGTCAGAGTGGGTGACCAACAGCAACACCATTGCCTACTATGGAATTCTGTGCGATTAGATGTACATTTCTACAGCCTGCAACATAGTGTACGATAATCTGCTGTTAGAGGTCTATTGGCTTTAACATATGCTTTTCATAACTTTTCACAATACCTTACACAATAAACGGATCAGACCTACGGCATCTGGCATAATGTCCCTGAACACCAATCCAGCCTATAACTCTTTTCAGTGATTTGCCACCATAACCAACCAAGGACTACTGTACTGAGGGTAAGCTTGTCCACAAGGCAATCGTCATGAACCCAGTCATAAAATTGCAAATGCATACAAAAGTAAAGTTGGCAAAGCAAAATACCATCTCTAATAACAGTGCTTAGCAAGGATTCTCACAGTGGAAATCTTCTGTACACATGATTTGTCAGAAGGTGAAACTAACAACACTCTTGCCCACTATGAATGCCAACGTGGATGCCCAGGCACTAAGTAACTGGATTAGCAACATGGTAGAGACTGTAGCGCCAGCAAAAAGGTTGACAGCGCAGAGAACCTCTCCCACTGCCCCATGGTTCTCCGCTGATCTACGACTGGAAAAAAGAGCCTGTAAGAAACTCGAAAGACAATGGAGATTAAACTACTGCCCCCTAGCAAAAAAACAATTTAAAGAGGCCACCAAGCTGTTTCATAAGCAGATTAGGAAAGAAAAAAAGAGCTACTATGCCTCCGTTGTTCAACAGGCAGAGAACCCCAGCAAAGAAGTGTTTAAACTGGTTCAATCCTTTTTGAAGCTCCACTGTATTGAAAGGGATATTCCTTCATCCGTAGCACTCTGCGACAAGATCTCTATCTATTTTGACAATAAAATACAGATGGTCTATGACTCCTTTGGCCCGCATAAACCTACGGCCAAGGAGGATAGAGAGAGTGGGGGCCGGTCCCCTGTCTCCTTGAGGAAATTTCAACCAATCCCGCTAGATGAGGCAAGGCAAGAGATAACCCGGTGTAAGTCAGGCTCCCGAGAGGACCCATGTCCACCTAAACTGTGGGATCCTTTAGCGGACGCTATTGCACCTATGCTTCAACACATCTGGAACACATCCATAGACACTGGGGAATTTCCGGAGAGCTGGAAGCATGCGACGCTCCTTCCACTGAAGAAGAAGCCAAACGGGGATGCGGAGGATTTAACTAACCTCCGTCCTATCTCTCTGCTGGCAGCTCCCGGGAAAATGCTGGAAAAACTAATTCAGCGCCAGCTGAATGCTCATGTCGAATCTAATAACATCCTTCATGAGACTCAGTCCGGGTTCAGACCCGGCTTCAGCACGGAGACGGCGCTGATTGAGGTGGCTGATTCTTTGAGGTGGTCGTTAGATTCAGGAGACTCGGCTATGCTGATGCTCCTGGATCTCTCGGCCGCGTTTGATACGGTGGATCATGCTAGGATGGTCCAACGTTTGGCAGAAATTGGTCTACAAGATCAGGCACTTGGTTGGATGCAGTCCTACTTGTCAAACCGAACGCAGAGGGTCACTCTAGGCACATGTGCCTCAAAGCGTAAGCCGCTGAGATGCGGGGTCCCGCAAGGATCTGCCCTAAGCCCCCTTTTGTTTAATGTTTATCTTGCCCCTCTTTTCTTCCTCATTGCCAACTGGGGAGTCACCGCAATATCTTATGCCGATGACACCCAGTTGGTTTTTCCCTACTCAGAGGTTTCAGAAGCGGCATTTGCAAACTTTAAGGGGTGCCTTCAGGATGTGGCATCCTGGATGAATACTAATAAGCTGAAACTGAATCCGGGAAAAACGGAAGTGATCTTCTTTGGCAAAGGCAGTCACCCTCCAGCTGAGCTCTGGTGGCCGATTGAGATGGGTACCCCACCTCCCCCCTCCCAGTGGGCAAAAAATCTGGGGGTCAAGTGGGACGAAAATCTCTCTTTTGTGCCCCAGATCCATCAGGTCACAGGGTGCTGCCTGAGCAAAATGAGGAATCTCCGCCCAGTCCTGAAACTTTTGCCTGAGTCATGCTGGAAAACCGTGATCCATGCCACCATCACATCGAGACTGGATTATGCTAACGGCCTGTATAGCGGTCTCCCGAAATACTTGGTCCAAAGGCTGCAGACGGTGCAAAATGCGGCAGCCAGGCTGCTTAAGCATATTCCTTTCAAAGAGCACATTTCCCCCCATCTTCGGGCCTTGCATTGGCTCCCGATTGCCAGTAGAATAAAATTTAAAACTCTTACTCTGGCCTACAGGTCCCTCTACGGTACTTGCCCTAATTATCTGAGAGCCCGTCTGCCCAGATACACACAGACCCGCTCCCTTCGCTCAAACGATCAGGTGCTACTGAGTGTGCCGCGAATCAAAAGGGCTAGATTGGGCGGCCGGACCTTTTCAGTCAACGTGGCCCGTCTCTGGAATTCCCTACCTCCTGAGCTGCGAAAAGGCCCAATCAGAAACAAGCTTTAGGAGACAGCTTAAGTCGTGGCTGTTCTCAGAGCCTCTCTAAGCCGCAGACTCCCAGCTAGCTTTCTTGCCATGTCCTCACAGCGCCGGGACGCCTCCTAGTTGAGGCAGCTGTTCGCGCTTTATAAATACCAGTATTATTATTATAGTAATATGTAAGATTCAAAGGAGCAAAAAAAAAATGTGTTGCCATTAATTCCGAAAATCAACAATTTACCATTAAATGTCTTTTGACTTTGACATATCCTTCTCGCAATCAGTATGGCAGGCCACTGCCTATAGCACAACTTTCATAATAACTAATCAGGCAAAAAGTCTTTATCATGGGCTTGCACCGTAACACACTTTTTACAAGGCAACCATCAGGCATAGTCATTAAAGAACACATGTATACAAAATTACAGTTGGCACAGCAAAATACTATATTTCCTAAGAGAGCCTAACAAGTATTGTTTGTAGAGCATTCCTTTTATCCCAGCTGTTTGTTCAGGAGAATTAACAAAACATTTGCCTATCATGGTAGTCTCTGAGGTTCCATGTAACAAAATGCCTGCCTATACATAGTGCAATCCCAATCCATCCTTTAAAGCCTACTGTCTCATGGCATGTGTTGGGTATGGAGAGAAGGTCTCTCACAGTGGCGGGAGATGTGGAACAATTCAGGGAGCTCTGGCAACCGTTTCCTTCCCTATTGCTCACGGAATTTAGGGAACTCACCTGCCCTAGGTACCTCTGCCTTCTGTGGCTTCCAAGCCCGATAGAGCCTGCCCAGTGATTTGTTACTGGACTTCTTCTCCCAGAGGGACGTGGTCTTGATGTATTTTCTTTTTGGTTGGGGACTGTGCACTGGACGGAGGGTAGGAATGGAGGGGAAGGGGGGTTGGGGGAAGGGAGTTGGGTTGTTGGGGTTTGGGGAAGGGTTGCGCGGGGAAAGTCATTTCATGCTGTGACAGAACATATCATGTATTTCTGTGGGGGCATAACCCGTCATGATAATCTTTGCTGATGGTGCACCTGAGATTTGGGGGTTATCTCTGCCCTGTCGTATTGCTTTTTGAAGATGTGTGTTTGTCCCAACATGTTATGCCGAATAAAATACTTTAAACCTAAAGCCTACTGTCTTTTAGACATGCTTATCACAACAATACATCAAGCCTAATCAGGGCCAAACTGGGGAACCAAAGCAGCCGTGGCCTTTCTCTCGGTCCAGCCCCTGGGGAAGCACTGCCTGGCCCTGGGGGTTTGGAAACGCTTGCTGGCCGATTTTTGTTTTTACTGGGGGTTGATATTGCAGTAATAAAACCAGCCCCCAGCGCTCCAAAACCAGACCCTACCTTCCAGCATCCCGGGAAACGCCCGATACACGGTACAGCCAGTCCAGCCCTGAGCCTAATGGCTTTGTCGTATTCTTTCATAATAAACATATTAAACCTATGAAATCCTGCACTACCTTTCCTAATGAACCAATGACGCCTATACACCCTACCACTGGATTTACACCTTGCACAACACCAGTCTATTCAAGTGCACATAAACTGGCAACCATCATGCATAGTCCTAACATTCCAAGCATGTAGATTAATTAAGTTTTCAAAGTAATATACGAGCCCTTACAAGAGGGCCTAACAAGAATCATTACAGCGAAACACCCCATGGTTTGCCAGAGTGAGTAGTCAATGCAAAAACCCTTGCCTATTATGGTAAACTGACCTTACATGTAACAAAGTACATGTCCATTGCCTGTAACACAAAGTGATGACGGCCATCTGAAAAGGGCTTACTGGCTTTATCAAATTCTTTTCACAATAAATAAACTAGACCAACTTCCTTTCTCATAACATCTCATAACAAACAGACTGAACCTATTGCAATGGACATAACATTTCCAAATGCACCAATCAGGGCTATAGCTTGTCACCATAACCAACTCAGGCTCAGAGTATTGAGCGTAAACATGTCACAAGGCATCGCTCAGGCGACACACAGCCATAAAATTAGAAAGTTATGCAAAATTACATTGACTAAGAAAAATACTATCTCTTCTAAGAGGGCCTAACAAAGATTGTCACAGAACAAGCCCGTATCTATGGTTTGTCACACAGGGTAACCAACACCAAAACCCTTGCCTACTACGGTAATCCGTGAGATTCCATGCATCAATCCATTCCTGTATGCTTTAACATAGAGTAATAACAATCCACACTTAAACGTCTACTGGCCTTAACAACGGCTTTTTACAATAATTCACACTTAGTGTCTTTATCGAAGCATTTCTTAATAAACAGATCAGTCCTACAGCCATGAACATTGTCGTGCCACCATAACCAGAGTCGGACTAAATTATAGGGCCACTAGGCAGTGCCCGATGGGCTGCTTTGACCAGTCAGTGTGTTGGCTGTTTTTTGGCAGTTTTTTTTGGGGCAGTTTGTGGTCCTATTTTGTGGTCTGCTTCTCTGATTATTATGATCGATTTCCCTTGTATCAAAACACACACTGCCTGCAGCAAACACAAATCCAAGCAGTCTCCAATACCTTTTAAAACACTTCGATAGCTTGTCTTTACACCATGAAAACTGCCCCAGTTTGCAAACATGAGCCACATTTTTTCATATGTAAGTCACTAATAGGGGACACTTTTTTTGGTGCCCGGACCAATTTTCGGTCCCCATCAGACCCTGACCGTAACCAACTCAGTCCTGCTGAATTGTGTATAAAGTTTACCAGTAGGCAAAACGTCCAATACAAACTGACTTTTTGGGTCTGCCCACAAATTCAACCCAATCAAATCCGTACTCAGAAGAACCAACATGGGTGTGGAGTCTAAGCCACCCCCTCAGCATTACTATAAAAGCTTTTTTTGTTGCTTACAGAAGGTCATGCGACAGTTGCACAGTCCAGCCAGACCTAAAAATCCATAAAGATTAGTGTAGCCCCAGCATTCCATACTTCTCTCAAACACAAAAGTTCACTTTGAAGTCTAAAGGTGTTGTAGGTAAGGGAGGGTGCAGAGACTGCAACACATTACTCAGGACTGCTGCCCACACATTTGTGCTACTGCTAAAGAAAAGCAAGCAACACTCTAAATTATGTACGTATCTAAGACACTTGAACAGCATTAACAATGCCATGTGTTTGCTCCTGAAAGCTCAAGCTCAGGCAGTAACACTGCTGCTGCTTCAGGCAACTGAATAAACCAACAAAATAACCCCGGCTGATTGGAGGGGAAACACATTTTTCTGAGGAACCACACAACGTCTGTCCAATCAAAGCATCTACTCCTGGCTGCCGATATGCTGGAAGAGCCAAAGTCCCTCTCTGTAGTACTCCTGAAAGCTCTTTTTTTAGGTTGATCACATTATGTCTAATGACAGCCGCGCCGTCAGGCCAGTTCTAAAACGGGTTGTAAGTGCAGCTTCCAACAGCAGTTCGGCATCATGTGCTTCCTGCTGGTGGTGAATATGGTGGGTACCAGCACCAGACTGGAGAGAAATATACTGTGCTGAGCCTTTCTGTTGAGATGAAATACAGCTTTAAATTCGAATTCCCTGCCCGAGTCTTTCATGGGCACCCTTTAAAATATTCTAATGCCTTATTTGTATGCTCTAGTAATAAAAGCATGTTTTCCAAATGCGGAATTGCTCAAGGTTGGATGCATTATTTCCTTCCTCCACCTGTCCATCAAAACTATGGAGCACTTAAGTAATTTGTTGTCTGCTACGGATGACGACATTTTCCTGCATTCATTTTCCACGAAGATTCTTTTTCTGATTTTATCAAACCGTACGACAGCAGAGCAGGAGTTATTTAGCACATGCGGTACGTACCTACATAGTAGAAGCCACTGAATTATTTGAGTATGTGTTTGCTGATGGCACAGCCCGGTGAAAAGCAATGAACTGTGGCTACCCGCGGCCCATCACTGAGCTGGCCATGTGATACAACCTCAACTGTGACAAAGCATCACACATCAATAAGACAACCTAAACAGCAACTAAAAAATTCGAAATGAATGTGGAGTAATGAGGCTACTGCCTCGGTATCCAAAAACTCACCACTGTCAGAAGGAATCTGACAGACGAAAACAAGACAGCGTCCTCGGCCAGTTCATGTACCAAAGTATTAATGTGACCACAAGTCTCCTCACAAGCGACTCCAAAGGGCCGATTTATTGACATCCTTCAAATAAGTGGTGGCCACGTTTTCTAATATTCGGATTTAAGTTACCTGATTGGTCATTCCCATACTGCCAAAGAGTGAGTCTGATTTATTGTTGTCATAGCAACCTGTTACACTAATCACAGCGGAGAAAATGTATACAATAGAAGACTCCAGACACAAGGCATGTGAACAAATGTACTTAAGCATAAGATGGAGAACAGAAGCTAACAAAGGCATGTGAACACAGGCATAAACGTAGCAGCGGAACACAGGCACCGGACCACGGCATAATAAGCAGGCAGCCGAATGACAGGCAGAAGACCACAGAGGCGCAGACACTTTACCAGAGGAAGGTAAACCATGGTACATGAAAGAAGATATGTGACCCCAGGGACATAGACAAAGGCAAGTGAAGAAGTCATGACACTGATCATTGGAAGAGGGGTTAACACTGATCGGCCAGGCTGCATCCAATTTACGATTTGTAACTAAGATGTTGCAAAATCTGTACTTCAGTGTAAACTTAGAGGGTAGATGTTGAGGCAGTCAACTTTGCTTTGCTCCTGCCCTTTTTTTTGCCTCGGTTTCTCCCTCTGATTTTAATTATGATTGATTGCTCCTTTCCAATGAAAGTTTCTACCTCTCTGTGAAGCGCTCAGATACCCTAATTAGGTCACATTGGCGCTCTATAAATCCCTAAATAAATAAATAAAATGACATCACATGTGAGATAGGGACGTCCAAGCAGAAAGCCTGTGGGACTCCTTTCAGAAACACTCAAGACCACCTGGAATTCAGGAAGGCAGTAAAGTTGAAGCGGTTTCCAACAGTTGACTCTACTCATCTAAAGGGCAGTGTCAATTTTTTGCACAAAGATGGAAGCCACCACTAGGTGGAAAATATTGTCACACTTCTCGGCACACATTCTATGGGTGTTGCAAAGACACTTAAGATGATGGTTTACACAGTAACTACCATAACTTACAGTGCCTTCCAACCCCTCCTCCGCAGTTCGATAAACACAAGTATGATAGTTATTTTGGTTCCCTTCTCAATAACTGTTTTACGTTTGTTTAAAGTACATTTAAGCAGTCCATACAGAATTACATATTCCATAAAAGAGGCATTCTTTACTCGTTTTCTTAGCTTGAGCATTCAAAATCACATAACGGCCCTGGGAGGACCAACTAACCCTTCAAATTTCTTTTTTTACTGTGCTTACTTCCATCTTGTTTAAGTGGAAGTACCAGGAATGCTATCATCTCGGTTAGTAGGAACCTTCAGGACGCCTCGATTTTATTTAGGTGATACTTTCTAGATATTTTTTATCTTGCTTCAGTAGGACCTCCAGGATTCTCGACACTTGCTTAGGTGGGACCTCCAAGGGACGTCCATCTTGCTTCGGTGGGAACTCCAGGATTCTTGACACTTGCTTATGTGGGACCTCCAAGAGGCATGCTTCTTGCGTAGGTGGGAACTCCAGGATTCTTGACACTTGCATCGGTGAGACCTCCAAGAGACGTCCTTCTTGCTTCTGTAGGAACTCCAGGATTCTTGACACTTGCTTATGTGGGACCTCCAAGAGACGTCCATCTTGCTTAGGTGGGAACTCCAGGATTCTTGACACTTGCTTATGTGGGACCTCCAAGAGACGTCCATCTTGCTTAGGTGGGAACTCCAGGACTTGACACTTGCTTATGTGGGACCTCCAAGAGACGTCCATCTTGCTTAGGTGGGAACTCCAGGATTCTTGACACTTGCTTAGGTGGGACCTCCAAGAGACGTCCATCTTGCTTAGGTGGGACCTCCAGGATTCTCCACACTTGCTTAGGTGGGACCTCCAAGAGACGTCCATCTTGCTTAGGTGGGACCTCCAGGATGAGGCTTTAGATTATTTTCACAGTGGCGTCATACCAGACTATACCACCTGGATGCTTTTTAAAGTTCAGTGACACTCCCGGCTTTTTATAGTCTGAAGTTCCGACTATTTAAGGCAGCCCAATGACCATATTCACATAAGGATCTGTCAGTTTCCTGTAGGCTCTCATTATCATTTTTTTTCTAAATGTTACTTTAACTTACTTTTTTTTTTTTTAGCTAAAAATAGAGTTGATATAAAACAACAAAATGCACGTGCACCTGGAATAGCTTGCGAATTGTCTCGGTTCTTTATAAAAACAATAAAAGACTCGAAAATATCAACTTAAGCAGAGTGTAACAAGTCACACATATCTGTCCGACCTAAAATTGCCATGGCCGTGCTCAGTTAATAATCTCTAATAACAACTGAAAGAAACCATGTTGTTTCCTTAGCATTGCGCATTTAAAAATAGATGTTTCAACTTGATGGCGTTTCTATGTTTGCCAGAGAAGCAGTTAATTTCAAGGGAGCAGCTGCTAATAATAAGGCATTATTGACGAAGGATAACTTTCCACTGTTCATCCGGTCTTAGCAACGTGCATCTGAGGCCTCTGGGCCCGGTTCTATGTTAAATAATGAGAGGCACAGAGCAAAGCCATAGGAGGCGCAAACTGAAGCATCTGTCTGTCTGAGACTTCAGGGTACAGGGGCAGGGAGGCTGTCTTCATGGTTCGGGGTGGGAAGTGGTAAAGAGAGCTAAGGGTGAATTTAGGATTTGGGGTGGGTAAGACCGGTGAAGGTGTTTTTAGTATTCGGGTGGCTGGAAGTAAAGGAAGATCATGGTGATTTTAGGGCTCATAAGAGGGTTGGGTTAACTGCTGGTAAGGGTGAATTTAGGGTTCAGTGGTGGGTAGAGGTAAAGGGAGATAAGGGGGAATTTAGGGTTATTGGGTATCGAGCGGTAAAGGTGATTTAAAGGGTTAGGGATGAGTAGAAGTAAAGCTGAAACATAAACCTTTGGAAATCACCCCATGTTTGATTATGAATAAAATATCTTCTAAATTATAAAAGCATTAAACAGCAAATAATGAATTTGACAAAGTGGCAAATGTTAAATCATGAAAAACACATACTGTATGGCAACAGTCTTAAACGCAGGGAGTAGGTTTACAGCATCATCACCGATAATGTGCGTTTTGGAAATTGAGCATGAGCCACAAGGCTTCTAAGTAAGTTGCGTTTGGCCTTCATGGAGCCACACATTATAAACCAAAGAAAGGAGGCAAACACTCCACCTATTTTATTTTATGTTTGTGCAACGCGTAAGGCCAGCATAAGTCCCCTCAAAGTGCTGATCTAAGAGAGGAGGGCATAAAAGTGTTCATGGGAGGAAACTAGGAGGAATGAGTGGGGTGAATGGAAGGCTTAAACAGAAGGGTGGAATCTTGCTAGACTGACTGATAGTCGCCAAGTGACGTGGTGGCCAGGAAGAGGTAGCAGAAGAGGCTAAACAAAGGGTGATAGAAGAGAACAAAACGTAGAAATAGTCCTGAGGACTCAGAGTTAGCAAAGTTGGTCTGCTTTTACAGAGATTGCTCGAAGTAGCCACAGAGAGCCAAGAGAAGACGTCTGCCCTACTGCCTATAATCTGACCATTTATGCTGCCTTCTCCAAATAATACATGTATCTGCTCACATATATAGTGCTTAACATCACTGTCCAGAGACTTCGAAGTGCTACTGCACACTGTTAGGAAAGGGAGCCAAGAAGGTGTGAAAAAGGACGAAAAAACATCAGTTATGCCTTGTTGATTTGTTCGTACAGCAATACAGTAAAAGTTGGAGCAGTAGACCCGTCTAATCCTACATGATAGTAAGGTAAGCTCCTCTTTTCAGTACCTAAAGTTTGAAACAAAATATACAACAAATAAATAAGTGAGGGCCTAATTTGTTTTAGGAGCCCGCTGCCCCTATGGCCAAATACTGGTGTTGCCAAACATTAAAGCTGCCTTATCTTGATCCCACCTGAAGCTCCTCTTCCTCGATCCGACACTTCCTGTCTTTTTAGATCACTCTCGCAGGTTCTCATTCCTGCTTTATCCCTTTTGCACTCTTCTCCTGTTTATCTCTTTCTCCTCCTTTTTCTTCCTGTTTTTCATTTTCTACGGTGCTCAGGGCAACTTCTCCCATAGAATTAGAAGTACTGCTCCACAAAATAAGTGCCCGTGTCCACCACTTGCAATTGCTAGCACAAATTAAGCACTGCGGCCTCTCACTGCTTGCTGGTGGATAACACAACGTGAATGGCGGAATCTCTCAACAATGTGACCAACCATTGTTAATCACCCCCTCAACACAACCTCACATCTCTTGGAGGGGCTGATCACTTCAATCTGATGTTTAAAAACTCGCATTCACTTGTGATTTATCAAAGCATTTAAAAATAACCGGTTGTAAATGTCATAATCAAAATGCAATACATTAGTTGCCATCAGCCCTTTCATATGAAATATTAGATTTCAGTAAAAAAAACAGGAAAAAGTTGGATATCTACTCCAACAGGGCTACTTCTACATTTGTAGTAATTTTGGACTTTGTTGGAGTTCAGAAAAAATTCAAGAAGTGCTTGAACCTACCGTCGCAGGTCGTACTTTTCCATGAGTTCTCGAGCGAATAATTTTTCATGTCACAGGGATACATTGCGCAAGAGGAAGGTTTAAAGAATAGTGGATTTTCACTTTAAAAACAGCCTCCATAAGGAACATATTTTGATGCAGGGAGAACCTCTTTACTACACTAGCATGAACTATGGGGGTGTTACCTCCTTCTCCCAGTAATTGTAATTTCTCCTGCTTTTGCCTAAATAGTTGGTGAACATCCAAACACCTAGGCGTTTGTGGGTGTTTTCCAACTTGTGCAGTTGGTCAATCCAGGGATGCCCCCACACCCAGCTTTTTCTAAAAAATTTGTGAACTGAAATATTGATGGATGGTCTAAGCTGACAAATTCCATTTGTGAAAGCATTATTTTGCTATTCCTTAACCTTGTGTGGTGTGACTCAGGAGTGGTATTTTATTCTCTCACAAATTATGGTTTAAGTGCATTTAAGAAGAGATTGATCCCTAGAATTGTTTAACCCCTTGCATGCTCATGAAGAGTTCAGCTCGTCATGAGCTACAGTGCTCCGGTGCTCATGACGAGCTGAGCTCGTCATTATCTTTAGAACCCTCGCACGCTGGGCTAATTCCCCTGCTGTGCTGAGCGTTCTAAAGAAACGTGTGTGTGGCCGTGACGAGCTCAGCTCGTCATGAGCACAGGAGCACTGTAGCTCATGACGAGCTGAGCTCGTCATGAGCATGGGAGCGCTGCGCGCGCCTCCCTCCCCCCAGCACAGCGGGGGAATGTAGCCAGCAGGGAAGGGGTTAAGATTCTGGCCACATATTTTTTCGACCAACACTTGTTTTGTACTCTTTCAAAGCAAAAAATCCTCAATCCTGGGGAGACATAAATTTGCATCAGGAAAGTGTAGCGTTCTGATGCAATACCGCTTTGCTGTGCAGGCTCCCCCATCTTTAGCTGCTTATTTTACAGGCCACCAAACGTTTCCCAAATGTTGCTATTAGTTTCCCGCTTGCTACATTAGACAGATGGATAATGCCGCTTCACAGAAAGACATTTGGCAAGATGCAAGAACTCGCTTCTTAGTGAATCATATACTTACATTTATTGAGAGCGGCTCAGACTAAATATGCCACATTTAACTTCAAGATATGGCTCTGTTAGGCAGCACTCAAGATCACAATGTCCTGCTGCGCACAGCGCGTATCCAATCCCATAGGCCTTTGCTGCCTATGTAATACTAGGGACACTGAGCGGGAACATACAAATCAGCAAGGAAAGCGCTTATGCAGCTTATTTTTTACAGCACCGCTGACAAGTCGAGGCGAAAAGGGTGCTCTTCAGTTGTGAGACTTTCCAAATGGAGCTATCAGCAGTGATGTCCTGATATACAAACATAATGTCACAACAGTTGGAGGAGTCAATTTAGAGCATCACCTAAAGGAAGCAGAATGCTACAAGATTTCCCACATTTTTCCAGTACAGCAAATCAGGGACAAGGTCTTCCAAGGTCGGATCTCATAAATGGATGGGATAGGACACAAGGCATAGTTCCACTGGACTGGTCAGCAAGAAGATTAGGCAACTGAACTCCCAGCAACATAGGACCTTTAGGCATTTTTTTTAATCAGACCTGTAGTGTACAAAAGTGAGTAAAAAGGTTCTTACTGCATGTAGATATGCGTGTGATTCTGCTTCCCTGGTGATATATATATAATACATTACCCGGATTGAGTAAAATCTGTTATTATCACAGTCCGTAAGCTACAGTAGAGACGCAATTGTCTATAAAAGGTGCTTCTTCTCCAACCTTGTATGTGCCATAAATCTAAGGTCACCAGTTCAAGAACTAAAAGTACCAATCATTCAAATCACGAATGGATCATATGAATTCTCACCATAGGCGAGATGAAGGAGAGCCTGTAATGTTGAACAGTGAAAATTAATTCTTGTTTGTAGATTATGTTTGGTCTCGCCTACATGGAAGGACATCCCTTGCTCTGAATGAAGTGGGCCATATTTTTGGAGCTGCATATCAAATACCATTGACGCGGACAAATCCATTCTAGGTTCATGAAAAAGGGATGTTCCAGTGTGTCAATCTTGAACTACCATTACAGTTGTGCAACTGCAGTCCACTGCACTGTTGGAATGTTTCAGAGTGGCTTTCACGCATGGATGAAAGGGATTAAAATCAGAATGGGCCAAAAGGAGCTGCAGCAGCCTAGATGATAGATTTTCTATGAAATCGAAGCTGGCCAAAGGCACGGGCATCAAGCAACTGTGTAAATCGGTGGGGCGCAGCTAGCTGGAAAAACTCACCAATATGTTGCCTTTCTCCTCTCCTCTCTTCCAACGATGACAACGAGCAGAAAGGAAGGTGGTTTACTTCATGCATAAGAATCCAACCAATCCTGGAACTGCTGAAATCAGCTCTAGGATTGGTTGGAGCAGGCTAACTCAGCGCACATTTTGAGCCTGTGGGCCTGTGCCTGCAATCCCTCGGCTGTTTTACAGCACTGGGATTGCAGGCTTTAAAGTGCGCATGGCAGATTGGCCGACTCTAGACATCCGGCCAATCTGTCATGCGCACTGAGCAGTCATCCTGCAATATGGAGGAATCTGTCTGTCCCACCCCCCACCATCATGTTAGCTCGGCCTGTGGCACACAGAATAATAAAATGTAATGACCATTTTACTATTCTGTGCGTACCTGCTGCGCTCGCAGTGCGAGGGCGGGCGATGCTCCTTCGCCTTAAAAGATAAGTCACCGCTGCCCAAAGGTTTCTGACATTTGTAGTGCAGAATCTCTCTATTCGGTGGGCCTTGAAAGAGTTTGCATATTCCAAAAACCTCTTGCCATCGTGGAATCTGGACGGTCAGTGGTCACTGTGGCCTTCATTGAACAGAATATACTATGGGCAGCAATACTTTCCAGCCATCAAATGTGCTGTGTGAGAATTCACAGTCTTCCAACATGCTCTCTAGTTACTGATTTCAGACTATGGCCAAACACAAAGCAAAGATCCAAGCTTGAAGGAATAACTATTCTGAACAGGCAGTATTAGTAAGACCTTTCGCCGCTGTTGAATGCTCTCGGTCTTTAAGCTCAGTAATAAATATGTTAAAATCAATGTTTTATAAAGAGTGATAATTGATGATTCCGCTCTATAAATTATTGAGCAGAATATGGTTACTTATATTTACTTTAGCATGGGCATGAGAGTGCTGTATTTTTTTTTATTGAAAGTAAAGGTCAATATCCCCAAATGTAGTGTTTGGTGTCTCTCTCCACCTACCCCAAGAGTAAAGACTCCACAACTTTCACTTTGATCAATTAGGTGCTCGGGATTCATTCTGATGAATGACAATTGCCTCCTTTTGTATGGCGAGTAAACCGTGGGACACCCTCTAGAAGGAGAACATGGGACTGAATGACATGGTAAAGTTTGCAGTTAGCTGCAGGTTGCAATAGTGTAAATGTTTGCCACTCAAACATACATTTGAAAGATAATCCTGTCCCATATCAGAAACCACAAAGAAGTCGTCATTCAGCATTTTCGGCACTATAAGCTTGGCAAAAAACAACTCGGATCGGATTCTGGAGAAAAGGCTGCTGAAGCAATCCAGTCAAACTTGATCTGCTGTTCAAATATTCGTCGCCTGTTCCATGGGAGGGGAGCATTTCAAGAGGAGTTTTTTTCTGAATTGTGTACCACTGGAGATGCTTTCACCCAGGTAGGTGTATTTTTTAAAAGATTTTGTGAAACAGGCATGGCATTTTGAATAGGATTAATAAGTCAAGTGGAGACAGTCATATTAATCAAGATGGCGTGATAAGGTTTTTTGGTACATGGGCATCCATCAATCAATCAAATAAGCTTTATTTCAATAATAATTTACATAAAAGGAGAAAAACATGTACAATATATACAACTGAGAACAGTTCATAAAAATATATGTAAAAATAAGTCAAGAAGTAAACTAAAATGTGAGCCAAAGCATTGTAACATACAGAATTGTAGTGCTTCTAGTGTCTTAATTAAAGTTCATAAAATTACAAATCATTACAAGAGGACATGGGAAAAGCTAAAAACATTTTAAAGCCTAGATGTTACGAAGCAAAAAAACATTAAAGAGACATATTCTAGGTCTAATAGCACAAGACCAGCCCAGAAATTTAGCAACTGTGCAGGTGTGCTTGGTTTTGGGTCTCAGCTAGGAATCCTAAGAGTGGTAAGCCCAGCTGTCTACAAAGCGGTTTTATCCATTTCCGTTGTGGGGTAGCATATCCTGGGCAGACCAAAAAAAACATGTTAGCAAAGGATTGTGGGAAACTCTTACAAACAGAATACAGAGCCTCGCCATTTCAGCCCCATTTATTAGTAAATGTTTTCAGGGGCAGTGTACCAACCTTGAACTGAAAATATAATTTCCTATTTAAAGTAACTGCAATGGCATCTCAATGACATCCCAATAGGGTTCTAAAAAACTGGAGCATATGAAATCTAAGAATTTCTCCGTTAGAGAAGAGCTTTGTGCCACTTCAGCCTTGCTTTGCCTGACCCCATCCAGTATGGTTTCTTTATTGTCATTATAAATGGAATTGGTTCAATAGTTGGATTTTCCCAAAAGGATTTAAAGCCAATGGCTATTAGTAGTTGTTTCACTTGTTTAAGCCAATCAATTGTATTATATGCATCAGCCTCCATCAAATCTTTTAGCGCATAGTGAATTAATTCTGGTTGGGATCACAGCCTTCTCCAAAAAAAGCAGCGGATGAAGCCTAGCTTTGTCAGCGAATGCATCCCTGCCCAACATCAGGGGTTTAAAAGGTGTGCTGGCAGGGAGACGAGCTAGGCTTCTTAGGAATTTATTCTCCGATTTTGCCAGGGAAGTGATGTTGGAAAACCCCCACAATTCTGAAACATACAGGACTCGCTGCTTTAGCATCATAGATCTGTAGTGCTGGGGCAATGGGTTTGCTAAACGATTTACAGAGCTCATTCAGTACGACACCTGCAATCTGCTTACTTTTGAGTGTCTGTAAGTCCACCTCTGGTTTCAAAGTACGAGTGGATGACTGAGTGACTCCCAAATAAGTGAAAACGTCTAACCTCTCAAGTACAGTCCCTCCCATCATTAAGGTACCCTTGAATTACTTGTGTTTCCTAGGGGTCAAAATGTTGTCTTTGCAGAGTTAATCTCCAGCCCTCGTTCCTTGCAAAATTCTGCAAAGCGGAGTATCGCCTGTTGTAACCCTCTAGGGCCTAGGAGATTAGCAACTGGTTATCCTCAAAAAACAGTAGGGGTGTTTTTTACGCCAGCCAAGGAGGGAGAATCATTTGGAGAGAAAGTGGATAACATTATTATGGATCAGAAAAAACCGGATTGGAGCTAAAACGGAGCCTCGGCGGGTGCCTTTTTTTATTGGAAATTTGGTTGCCCGAAATGGGCCTGCGCAAAGTTGTCCTCGTGCATTAGAATCAGGATAGTTACGTGGTCTGAGAGCATACCCATATATTTTAACATTCGCCACAGTTTATTTTGAGGGACCAGGTCGAAGGCTGATTTAAGATCGAGAAAGGCAACATAAAGGTTCCCCTGCCGATCATCATTGTTCTCCAATACAAGAGGAGGGAGCAAAAACCCTGGTAAACTCTACTGGACTTCTTGCAAAATCCAGCTTGGAAGGGTGACAAAATACCATTACCGGCGATCCATTCCTGAACCTTGCCCAAAACGAAATGGGGAAAGAATTTTTAGACACATTCAATTAAACTAATCAGCCTATAATTTGATAGTAAAGACTATTCACATTTCTTATAAACTGGGATGACTTCAGATCCCTTTCAGGTTTCTAGTATAGATGCCCTGCTCGCAAAGGCATTTACCTGGGTCAGTATGTACCTAATCCATTCATTTCTGTCCTGTAAAAAGACATCCGCTGGAACACCATCAGGGCCAGGCGCTCTAACCCTAGCTACTGCCTCAGAGCGAGGAAAACATCAGCTAGCTCAAAAGTTAGGGTCGGCAAAGGAGAGTTTAACTATGAGTGGTGTGCCTAGGTCTTCTTCCATTACGATGGTAGCATGGTTTGAAGAATATTAAACAATGAAATGATCAGCCCAAACAGAGGGGGCAATATAATTATGAGGGTAGGTGCACACCCCCTTTAACTATGACCCAGAATCGAGTAGAATCTTTTGAGGCAGAGGCCAGTTTCAGGTCTAGCCACCTTCCTTCGTCCCAAGCCTTTTTTCGCTTGTATCTGTGCCAGTTTATAGGACTTCTTTGGTAGGTGAATCCATGGAATACTGTTTGATCTAAGTGCCCGACCCAGGTTTCTGCGTAATCACCTACATTCCCCATTAAACAATGCACTTTCTTTAGTTGGTTGTTTCTGAGAGGAGTAATTACGGGTAACAAAATTACCTAAGATTTAAAGAAAGTATCATGCATGTCATCGTCCATTTAATTTGTCTCCCGTCATTTGTAGGATATACTTCCCTAGTAGTAGTCATGGGCTATGGGATTATATCTGGCTATTCATCCAGAGAATCATCAGAAAAACAGCACTCTTGAATTTCCGAGCATCTAGATTTGGTGATGATAAATGGGTAGTGGAAGTCAATCAACTGCCCAAGTAGGCGGTATCGGGAGAGGTGGGGACTAGGTATACCCCTACCATCACAGTAGTGATATTCAGGGTGCCATATTTAAAGCAGATGTTGGTGTTAAACAGGGAAGATGCCTGCACATTGAATGCCACTAAATTGTCAACCAGCTCTCTATTTAGGAGAGTTAGCTCAACATAGTCAAAGTTAGACTGGGGTTGAGTATACTTTGTGGCTCCTATGAAGTCCTCCCTTATGAGTGATGACACCCTCTCACCTAATGTATACTTTATTTTTTAATGTATCCTCTCCTTTCTTATGGTTGAAATTTTAGAGTTTTGGAACGTTTGTCAGAAATATTGAGTGATTGCAGTTCGAGTCTAACATGCCCCGGCGAGAATTAACAATTTCCGCTGGTGTTATGGTGCGCTTGCTTAGTTTGCGCTTCTCTTTAAGATCTAACGAGGGATGCCTAGGTCTACTGGTCTCCTTAGCCAAACTCTGTTAGCAAGCTCGCGTCTTTCCTTCTCTCCTGAAGATACCAACAGTTTGTTGCTAGGGGTAGGTTATTTTGTCTGCAGCACCTTTCCAGCTTTAGGGACCTAAGAATCCTCCCTCGAGGGCTGCTTATCTTGAGAGTGGGTGAAACCATTACCCTTGTTAGCAATATTGTTGCTTCTCATATTTTGCTGTATTAACAGTGTGAGCAGGTGTGATACCATTATTTTTAGATCCCCCACCTCCTGCTTAAGTTCAGCAATTTGCTGCGCTAGGTAAGCGGTGTCCCCCAATGAAGTGGATCGTGAATCTCTTACTAAGGCGGGGCTGCTACTTACAATACAATGCGTCAGAGTCTCTACCTGCTTCACTAGAGGGAGGAAACGATTGCTACAAGGAATAGAACAGGAATGAGTGTCCAAATCTTGCAGTGACTAGTTATTTGATAGCTCTGTGCCGCTTTGGTTAGGGAACAGGGACAGTATATGTGTTTGTGTGTTATGAACTGGACCTTAAAGTAACTGACTATTGACTGTGCACCTTTTTAGGTCTCGGCCTGCGTAGGCTGCGCTTGCGCAGTCTCGCTGGCGTGATTTTATGTGTTCTAGTAGGGGGCTTGAAGCCGCCCCTCTTCTCCATTGGCTGGCTTCCTAAACGGCGGCCAGCCATTGGAGAAGAGGGGCGTCTCCATTTAAGCCCCGTCTTTTTCGGATTGAGGGGCGTGTTTTTTGATGTCCTTTCTCTCCGTGACGTCATCGGACCAAAACACGCCCCCCAGTCTGAAAAGGACGGGGCTAAACACAAACTGCAGCCTGCAGCATTCTAAACCTGATCCCTGGGCGCCGGCTCGTGGGTGCGCAAAAATCTCGGGCAGGTAAGACGAACGGTGAACGACTCGCACTCACCTTCCTCGCCGTCGTACATGTTGGCGTTGTGAGGGGCCCGGGGGCTGAGAGGCGGTGAAGATTTGTCTTGCGGCAGAAACCCAACTGCACACTGCTTGCTAGGCAGCCACCACTGCCAGCCGGGAAAAAACGATCACAAACACTATCTCAGCACAGGAAATGACGTTCCGGTGCTTCCCAGAGGTCCTTACAGGAAGTCTCGCGGTTGCCCCCATTGTCGTCGTCGTCGCTGCCTCCTCTGTCATTTTCTGGAGCTGCTTGGTGCGGTGAGTGCTTTACTACCCCCACCCCCGTCCTCACATGAGGGTAAGTACAGTCTGCTCCATGGGACTGAGGGTGAGAGTCCGGAGCCCGCTGCACTGAGGAGGTCAAGGTGAGGGCCGTTCCTTGCGGCGATGGCTGGGCTACCATCGTCCTCTTTCTAGGCCCATGGGAATGTCCCTTTTCTATTTCTAGGTGGCAGTGGGTGGGCGTTATCTTGGCGCATCAGTGAAGGAGGGAGGCGGCTCTGGAGCCAGCGACAGGAGCGGGAGGTAGCCGGAGCCAGAGGAGGCCATGGCGCGCTGAGCAGCCCCCGGGGCTCCGCCCTCCAGGTCCCCAGCTCCGCCCTCCTACGGGAGACACCACCATCACCCGGGCACGCAAGTCCTCAGCTCATACACTGCAACCACCTCACGGAAAAAAAGCATCCTCCTTCTTCGCTAATTGTGGAAACACCAACCACCTCCTGGTTTGCATTTACCGAAGATTGCTATTCTCGGACTTCCCTGCCCCTATTACATACTGCTAGCCCTCTCCTGTGCTCTGCCCTCCTATCAGAGACTGCCCGCTGTTACCGGCCCTACTGCAATACTGTCATTTCAGAAGTAACCCTCCTTCCCACTCCAGCTCGACCAGAGAATGTTTAATCCCATTTGGGTCCTGCTTCACATAGCGGAAACTGGCCACATCATCCGGACACTGCCTCCCTGGGGTGCGCTCTCAGTGTCAGATTTTTCACATCGAGCACTATTCTTCCAATCAGAGACTGTCAGGCATACCCTAGCCAAGAATCCACCTTCCTGCTGGCCACGACCCCGCCCTCCCCCTTCTGCCCCGCCCCCACAAATCTTATCTGTCCTCCACAGGCTCTAAATCAGTTTTTGGGACTTTGGCCCCCCCTTGCCATTCGGTCTCCCCCACCCCCGGTGCCACCCTTGCCATTTGGTAGCTTCACCAATTTTACCTGCACCAGGGCTCTGGGACCCCCTCTATCCTGATCTCTGCTGCCGATCTTCAGTTCCATCGCTGTAACTGACTGTAGGGCATCACTGCTTAGGGCTCATTCATTCTGCTATAGCCTCCCCCAAAATCTCGGAGCCATGGCAGCAAACTGCAGTTCCTCGGCGGCGGCCGCACTTAGCACCAGTAAAACCAAAACCAAGAAGAAGCACTTCATATGTCAGAAGGTGAAGCTCTTCAGAGCCAGTGAACCCCTCCTCAGCGTCCTTATGTGGGGAGTCAACCACACGATAAGTCATGGGGACACACAGGGTGAGGCGTCAAACGTATTACATTATTTGCATCTATTGAAGCAACTGTCATCATGTCTTCTGTTGCCCACCACCGTGCCTGCTGAGCCTTTCCATTTCACCAGCAACCATTGTAACTTTAATGATATCCCCCAATGGCATCAGTTTTCACCTAATTGCTTCACTAATGGTTGCTTCCTACAACCCTTTGCCATCGCTGCTCATGCCATATGTTTATTGGGTTTATAAAGCGCATGGCTGCCTCAGATGAAGAGTCCCAGCATGAGGATTCTGTTTACATGAGAGGTTCTCCTAGCGATAAAAAAATCAAGGGGAAATACTAATGTGTGTCCTGTAGGTGGCTAAACTACTAGCTAAATCCAAAGAGCCCCAAGCTCTGTACTGCGGGGGCTGCAAGGCTGTGTGTGTGTGTGGCTCTGTGTGGCTGTATGTGTGTGGGTTTGTGGCTCTGTGTGTGTGTGGCTGTGTGTGTGTGTGTGTGTGGCTCTGTGTGTGTGTGGGGCTCTGGGAGTGTGTGGGGGGCTCTGTGTGTGGGGGGGCTCTGTGTGTGGGGGGGCTCTGTGTGTGTGTGTGGGGGGGCTCTGTGTGTGTGTGGGGGCTCTGTGTGTGTGGGGGGGGCTCTGTGTGTGTGGGGGGGGGCTCTGTGTGTGTGGGGGGGGCTCTGTGTGTGTGGGGGGCTCTGTGTGTGTGGGGGGCTCTGGGTGTGTGTGGGGGGCTCTGTGTGTGTATGGGGGGCTCTGTGTGTGTATGGGGGGGCTCTGTGTGTGGGGGGGCTCTGTGTGTGTGGGGGGGCTCTGTGTGTGTTGGGGGGGCTGTGTGTGTGTGTGTGACTGTGTGTGTGTGTGTGAAAATGCAATAGGTCTCACATTTGTGCGAGATTAAGCTATTACTCTCTATGCTTACCTATTGCCATTGTCAATGACAATACCATATATTTATCGGTTTAAAAAAAAACAAGAAATGGAAAAAATGACATTTGCAATGCCAATAGTTCTAACTTTAACAAAGACAAGACCATTGCATTGTAAATGCTTGTTTTTACCCCGGGCAGTATCCCATCTGACTTTCCAGACGGCCTTTTAACTTTTTTCATGGGACTGGTTCTCTGGCTGCCATAAGCCTCTACAGCAAGCTTGTTTTTTGAGGTTCCCCTTGGGATGGTGAGTCTGAGGTCATTAGAGACTCGACCTCATTAGAGACTCGACCTCCTCAATTTATAGGTCATCATAAAGTGCGCATGTGAAGTAGATTAGTCTGAGGTGATTGTGAAGAAAAGCGATCCAGAAAGTGGACTTTGAAGCAGAGGGATGCTGCTGCTGACAAAGGTGAGGGCAAGATTGGGAGATGAGGGTGTAGTTGTCTGCAGCAGATTGCAGGAATCCAACTTTATTTAGTAGGACAAAAGGATTTGAATGGTGCAAAAAAAAGTTACACTTTAGTTTAGTTGCTTATTCATCATTTATTTATTCAGGCATGTCAATCGCGGATGTATGTCGTTACTACGTATGCTTTTACAAAGCATGCCTTTACCACGCAGGTTTTACAACGCAAGTCGTTACAACGACTTGCGTTGGGGGCGCTGAATAGTGAAAAGTTTAATTTACTATTCCAACTCCAGTCCCTATGGATAGTAGGGAAGGTTTTGGTAGTAAATTAAACTATTCCCTATCCTACAGCGCCCCCAGCGCAAGTCGTAAAAGTTGCGTAGTAAAGGTACTGCGTGGTAAAAGTTGCGTTGTAAACGCTGTTCCCCGTCAATCGCACCTTCATGCCATCTTTTCTCCGCTTTAGGCATCATGCTATGCATAACAACGTTTTTTAGGTGATATGCATAATTGTTTATGCTCCTTGCTAGTGGTGAACTATGTTTCATCTTAGACACAAACATCGGTAATCTGGCCTGTTAGTGGATCTTAATTGATATATCAGAGGTTATACGTTTCTAATCATATGATTCTTTGGAAAATTAAGCTTTCAGCAGGTTCTTGAAATGGAGATGGTCAACTTGTTCCTTCCCAGTTAAGGGTGGGATAGTCTAGCTTTCCGCCGTTCACTTGTGGAGAAGTGTGGCTCACCGGTTAGAGGCGGCAGACCCAGAAGCAGAGGTCGGCCTGGGACCAGGGTTCAATTCCTGACGTGGCAGGGTACGGAACCAATGTCAGCGGGCTTGATCAATCTCGCCTCGGTGCCTCTCTAACCATGGGTCCCACGCTGCAACTCTGGGCAATAGCTTGCTTAATCTCCACAACGGCCCCCTCGCTGCCGGGGATGCCTGGCTTCACCTTGGGGATGCCCAATAGGGACCATCTCACAGGGAAAGCCAGGACGGGTTCCCCAGCGGCACACAGCGCCAAGAAACCCTGGGGTGAACGTGCGCTCTACAAATTCAGCGCCAAGATGCTCCCTCCGGGCCGAACGCTGCGCTTTAGAAATACCCCCACAAATATCACAAAATTCATACAAAAAAAAAATAAACTTATTGGGGCTCTCCTCCTTGTCTCAGTCGTTTTAAATTTCACTGGTTGATCAGAGATTCCGGCTTGGAAAAGTGTCAATCACCCTCTGCATGTGCAATAGGTTCCCGCTCCAAAAAACATTATGCATGTATATTGTGCCTTTGATTTGATGCTTGACTTCACCAGCTCCAATTAATGGCAGGATACATATTAGATGTTTGGATATATTTAGGATTCATTTCACAAAATCTAAATCTTCTTTTATCTACATGCATTTCATTATGGATCTACAAGACTTGTGTTTCTTTAGGGAATGAAGGATGGTCCAGATAAGGTTCTTCAGAACAGTAGCGGCTGGTAACATACCGCGCACATCCCAAAACAAATATAATAAAGCAATACAAAATAAAAGCACTCATGTGCACAACATTTCGATTAAAAACAAAATCAATGCACTTACCTGGGCTACGTCTTCTGTGTCCTTGCAGTCCGTGGCTCCGACGGGCACCAGTGTAAGAGGAAACTTCCTTAACCAATCCAGGCGCTGCG
Source organism: Lissotriton vulgaris (assembly GCF_964263255.1). Lineage (NCBI taxonomy): Eukaryota > Metazoa > Chordata > Amphibia > Caudata > Salamandridae > Lissotriton > Lissotriton vulgaris. The sequence continues at coordinate 144,398 of NW_028251462.1, read as the reverse complement.
CTCATACTGCATGACAGCAGCGCCTGGATTGGGTGGAACAGTCTGGCTAGACGTTCCTTTAGGTCCTGTAGACCCGTGCTTGGTCTCCACCCAGCTGTCTAGAACTTCTGGGTGGAGACCTGCAAAGTGCGCATGTCAGTTTGGCTGGCGGAAGACATTCGACCAAACAGAATTGGACACTTCAGCAGGGACTTTCCAGCCATATCACCAGTCCTTTGTGCAGCCTCCTTTATCCCAGGCTGACGGCTGCGGCGCGCTTTGATAATAATAAAATAGCAATGAAATAATTTCATAGCCATTTAATTGTTCACATTGCTTTAGTGTGGCTCGCAACGGGCCGGATGTGGCGACGCTCCCCCGTCATCACGAAGAAACCGCTGCTGCTTTAGGAACTTCTAGTTTACAGTACCTGACCTATGTAGTCACTTCAAATTTATTCTCTGGGTAAACGAGGCAGTCCAAGTCTCTTGGTACGTGAGGAGGTGTAAGTCAGATGTGTGGCCAAAGAAGAGGAATTGTGCAAATAAGGGAGAAACTAAAATGAAAGATGAGATTAATAAATGGAGGTACCAAAATAGAAAGAATGTGAGAATGCAACAGAGGCAGATAAAAGGAGACAGATCCACAACACGTTGTCAAAAAGATGGCAATTTCAAGCCAGCTAGTAAAAATGGCTTTGTGACTATACAGTGCTTAATACCCTACCATCAAGCGTATAAACCTAGTCCACTACACTATCACGCACACACAGAACCAAATCAGGAGGACAGTCGTTCTCTTAAATCGCTCCTAAAGCGTGGTACAACCTCCCACTCGTCAGAGTGTCCTTCTCTCTCCTTGAATTACGCAAGAAGCTGAAGAGCTAGCTTTTCAATTAGCCAATCTACCCTAGGCAGGGCTAAGCACACATCTGCTCAGTGCCAAAGTATCCTCGTGGGTGATGGTGTCCTTTACAAACACTGATAACATGTGGGAGGGCCTTGTAGTTAATCTAGAGTGGTTAGGGACTTTCTCGGTGTCCCAAATTATGTAAAGATCCACAATAAAGTACTCCCATTTCTACAATAACATGCAGTATTGTGACTGCACTGTACAACTTGTATGTCCAGCTCGTTATGTTGCATTGCTGTAATTTAATATGTGTACAAGCATCCGACAACACTGATCACATGCACTGTTGAAAATCTGTAAAAAACACAAACTCCTCGCATTTTAATTTCTAATGCTCCCCGCATATTTTGAACATTTTTTTCCATTAGAACCACAAGTCTTATTGCACAGAAAAAAAAAGCAATGAAAAAAATTCAAATGGAACTCCCGGCCCGGAAAATCGCAACAAGCTTGATACAGTCATCTGAGCATCTCTAGAGAAATGTGGCAATGGAAGTACAATTTAGACGGGAGAGGCAGAGGGCAACAGAAATGTGTGTGCATGCCACACAGTGCCACATAATCCCATTCCACTCATGCCATTTGAGTCCACGCCACACAATTCCATTCCATGTAACACAATCCCATTACATGCTATACAGATTTCCTTCACTCCATGCAGTGCCACACTATTCCACTCCACACAATGGCGCACAATTCCACTTCACGCAATTTCACTGCACTCCACAAATTCCACTCTACACGATTCAACACCAGGCTACACAATTCACTCCACATAATGCCACTCAATTCCACTCCACGCAATACCGAGCACCTTCATTACACTTCACTCAATGCCACACAATTCCACTCCATACAAATATACTTGTCTCCACACCACCCGACACATAATTGCACTCTACACAATGACACGCACTTCCACTCCATACAATGCCACAAAATTCAACTTCATTCCACAATCTCACTCTGCGACACCCGATTCCAGTCCACACCGCACAATTCCATTCCATACATTGCCACACAATTACACTACACGCCAAACAGTTTCAATCCACACAGTTATACTCCACAGTTCCAGTCGATTCAATGTCTCACAATTACACTCCATGACACACAATGCCACTCCAGTTCCATCCAGGCCACTCCACACTATGCCACGCCACACAGTGCTACTCAACTCTATGTAATGCCACTCAATGCCATTCTACTGCACTCAATTCTGCTCAGCTCAATGCCACTCCATCCCACTCTATTCCAATCCACTCTATGCCTCTCTACCTACGCCACACAATGCCATTCCACTCCATGCCACACAATACCACTCCACACCACACAATGTCACTCCACATAATGCCATTATACTCCATGCCACATAATGCCACTCTATTCAATGCCACACAGTGTTACTCAATTCAATGCCACCTCACACCACTCAATTGTAATTGTATTTATATAGTGCTTAATACCCCTGACAATGTGTTAAAGCACTTTGCAGCATGCCACTCCACTCGTGCCACTCTATGACACACAATGAGACGCCACTCAATGCCACTCAACCTAACAACACAATGTCACTCCATGCCTCCCAATGAAAAAGCACCTTGACGCCTCATCGGGGGTAGTAGGCGCTATATAAATGCAATTACATTACAGTATAATACAATGCTACTCCATGCCACTCAATGGCACGCAATGCCACTCCATTCCACGCTATACAATGCCACTCCACCCCCAAACCCACCAAAGCCAATAGATCTCACATAGGCAATCATTATTGGTTTTGCCAATGCTTGCTAGTATAGCAACACATTAAAAATGCATGCTTGTTCGGCTCTGTGCCTTGTTACACCTCATGCATATTAATACTGCAAGAGCTGTTACTCGGAACACTGGCTACATCAGAGCCATACACGGTGGGAACAGGCTCCCATGGCGCCCACAGATGCCCACATTGAAAACCATCTTACAACAACTATCTAGTTCCATCTGAACACAGATGATCAGCGTAAAATATTTCTAAAGTCTTCACGCACTCAGACACTTGTCCTGCTGCGTGTTACTTTGATACAAACTCCCATCGTCCTACATGGGTTCAGTAGTGTACAACAGCTAATCCTCTAGACTGCAACAGTCTACATTTAGTCACCATTTAATGATTAAAAGGATGATATTGTATTAAATGTGCATAAAGCAGAGAGGCTCCTTTGTAATTCAATGTGGATTTTAAGGAGAGTGGGTTCTTTTATAGTGTAATATCAACAGCTAGTTTTCTTTTGGTAAATGAGAAATGCCAAATGACTAAAACAAAATTTAAAATATTCTGTACATATAACTTGATAAATACATATTACACATGCATATAATTTTGACCACCTATTCTTTTGCTTTCCTAGGACACCATTGTTTCCCTGGTGTGGGTTTCTACATGTGGAAAGCAATACTAGAAACGGTGAACTCCCCAGGTGTGGCATTGTTTTATGATGCATTGCATTTATATACCACTTCATACTGCGGAGGCGCAAAAGCATTATGGACAGGAAGAACTCTACCGCCCGGGACGTGCATGGTTCGCAGTGTATGAAGATTAAATATGGCCTCGGTAGGAACGGTTTCAGTGTGGTCTGTGATGGCCAGGGTTGTGCTCTTAACCGGCTACATGATGCTGCACCTGGGATTGTACTGGGATGAAGAGTGATAGATTGGCGTTTAAGTTTACTAATGTGGTTATGTCGGTTTGTAAGTGCGAGGGAAGGCAACAGTGGCCTATATGGGTCATGTTCTGGTTGAGATTGGCAGAGAAGGAAACTGCTTAGGACCCTGCCATTGCTGAACTCCACTTGAGGATGGAATGTAGCCAAGGGAGAACTCGGCACATGTTAAGTTATCAGGGGTGGCTCCTCCATAATGGCAGAGGAGTGTCGCCCCACTGGCCAGAGTCCGTCACAGAAAAATAAAATTATATTAAAACAATATTTTATATTTCTGTGAGGGCTCTGGCTGACCTGCGTTTTGGCGCGGCTGGGCTATAACAGGCAGGAGTGGACACTTAGAAGTGTGCATATAAGGGGGGTCGACCATCTTAGGTGGGCGAAACAGACATGAGCACTTGTATTTCTCCAACCCCGGCTGTGACAAAAGCTGCGGGCTTCCATGCAGTGTCTGAGTGGCAGAGCAGGTGCTCAGACCAATCCTGGCACTGCTCTCACCACATGAGAGCAGTGTCTGGATTGGCTGGGCAGCCTGCACCTTCCCAGAGACTGCCATTAGTGAAGCACTGAGGCGGTCGTCGGCAGCCGGACAGCGAGAGGTATGTTTAAAAAAAATATCTTATTTTTACCCTCAATCCCCCCCACCCATCCAAACCCCCTCCATTGTGCGGCAGCCGCCACTGGTTATCTTACTTACCATCCTTGCGATAGACTTGGTCCTAGTTCTGGGGTGAATAAGACCCAAAGTTCTGTGCTGTCCATACCCTTCTTGTGAGGCTGGGTGGGTCGGTCTGATGGTTGGCGTAACCCTTTGTCAGCTGTTTGGGAGGAGTCAGGTCTTACTGCCGTTGGGTATCCCATGGAGGTCTTAGATCTTTCTTCGTCTTTGCCGAAAAGAGTTCCACACATTTCCTGTCTGTATATCGACCTAACAATTATCGGATGCACCAGAAACAAACATGCAGGCCCTTGCGCAAAAGCTGTTAGGCGTTGCACCCACCAGTCAAAATGCACCACAGAAGTCCACTTAATTATTATGTAGAATATTTATGCTTGGCCTTTTGCTACCCAGTGGAGACAAGTGAAATGTTTGATAGTATTTCTTATTTATTGCCTTCACTTTGTCAGGGACACATTACAGTAATGAACCAGGAGTGGTTGACAGATGCTTTGTGTCTGCAGCGCACTACAGGAAAGGCTCAAATCCATCTGTTAACAGAATTATGTTTGCGCTTGATCTATAGACATTTCAGCCACAGTTAATTAGTTCAGACGTTTTAATGTCTGAGCCTGAATCAAGCGGGTATGGACTCATTTCTTAACAGATAATAAACACCTTGACATGGATGTCAACATTCAGACATGGCGGCCCAACCCTTTCACTTGACAAGCAGCTTTGGAGGTCTGCCCTGCCCATGCTTTGAGTCTGACGGATGTAACGGTGTTTATTTTCTGAAATCTGGCTCGGAGGCAGCATTCCCTTCCCCAGCTGGTAGTTCACGCTCTGCACGCGCACAGTACCACCACGCATTGAACGGTTCATGCCAGAAAGGCAGCAAGTCGCGCGAGGACAGGCGGCGTGCATTCTCAACGGTTCCGACGACGGCGCGCTCTAGAAATATTTTATGATTTGAGCGCGCAGGAGGTCTATAATTGCCAGATTTGCGATGGCATCCATGCCTCTGCCCATCAAAGTCCTTGTGTCATTCCATGTGATTTGTTGAGACTTATTTATTTACCACCTTAACAGTAATTGTGAGGAAAGGTACATTAGATCTCGGAAGCCAAAGTCAACATGAAATTATTTCTACTGCCTTCAAAATTAGCATTTTTCGCAGACAATGTTCTTGTAGCTGTGCAAATATATACATTTGGCAGCTGACTCGTCTCTCCCGACCACCATCTGTTGAAGACACCACAACCACCCCCACTTTATTTGATGTAGACGTCTGCCTTAAGACGATACCGTTTGGATAACAAAATGTTGATTTGTGCATCTTTGCTGCTCATGTTTTTATAACACGTTTAGCTCTCGTGTGCGTTCATTACAGTCTCACCGTGTAACGCTATCCCTTTTAGAGCGGGCTCATCAAACGCGTGTTTGTTCTTTCGTGAGGTGGATAATTCCTTACGGTGAATTGATTTTGTGACAGGGACGCAGCTGCGTTTTACTGCTTAGACCGAGGTCACAGCGCACTCAACACAAGACACCATAGACCCAGAGTGAAAGACACAAATCTCTCCCAAGACACCTGCAACCTTATGTGCTGTTGTCGGCTGGAAGACACCCAATGCGACCGGCGTAATATACTGCCGAATACTGGTGAACCAAACATCGAAAACACAAAGGCACTTGGCACTACCACCCTCCTATGCAGGTAATGAGAATGCAATGTGCACCACGAGCACTGGCAAAGGTATCGCTCACGTCTTTTAATTTTACCAGTGCAGACACATTGGCTGCGCGAATGCTCTTTTTCATTCACTGCTGGTAAAAAGTAAAGAAACAAGCAGTGGCAAAGCCAATAGGTCTCTATTTTGCGAGAGTTATAGCTATTGGTGTTGTACATGACCATGTATTTTACCAATGTGTTATGAGTGGGGTAGATGCAAGCGGTGTGGAGTGGAATTATATGGGTTGGAATGGAACTGTTAGTTGTGAAATTGTGTGGTGTGGAATTGTGTGGCATGTAGTGAATTTGTGCAGTGGAATTATGTGTGCAGTGGAATTATGTGGATAGGAATTATGCAGTATTGAGTGTACTCAAATTATGTGGCGTGGGATTGGGTGTCATGGAGTGTAATTATGTGGCATGGTATTTTGTGGAATGGTATGTAGGAGAGTTTATTAATATGGTGTGCTGTTGAATTTTGTAGCATGATGTGGAATTCTGTGGTGTGGATTGGATGTATATGGTGTGTTGAGTAATTGTGTTGAGTTGAATTATGTGGTTTGTTGTCGAATTATCTGGTGTGGAATGGAAATGTGTAGGTTGAATTATGTGGCGTTGAGTGAAATTAATCAGATTGGAATTATGTGGCATGGTGTGGAGTGCATTTGTGTGGATTGTGTTACCAAGTTTAAGAATGATGAAATAATGGAGAAATACTATTACAAAGTGTGTTGCGTAATTTTCGTTTGCTTGCCGCATAATATACTCAACCCTGCTGCATAATTTGGCCCATCTGCCAAATCAGTCGAAGAGCCAGGTCTTGAGGTACTTCCTGAAGGTGTGCAGAGAAGGGGAGACTCCGATGTTGACTGGAAGCTCGTCCCAGGCCTTTGCTGCGACGTAGGAAAAGGCTCTTCCACCTGCTCTGGTTCTGCGCATACATGGGGTCTCTGCCAGGGCGAGGTCGGCGGAGCGGAGGTTCCTTTTAGGTATGTGGAAGGATACCTTCTCGTTGAGGTATTTGGGTCCGATGTTGTGGAGTGATTTGTAGGTGTGGGTGAGTAGCTTGAAGGATACTCTCTTCTCGACGGGGAGCCAGTGGAGGTCTCGTAGGTGCTGGGTCATGTGCTTGTGTCGTGGGGTTCCGAGGAGGAGTCTGGCTGCGGTGTTATGGTTGGTTTGGATCTTGTATAGCAGGGTTCTGTTGATTCCGACGTAGAGGGCGCTGCTGGTTACAAGTGCGTGGGTGACTGTCTTTCTGCATTCCGGGAGGATCCACTTAAAGGTCTTGCAGAGGGAGTTGAAGCAGGTGGAGGCGATGGCATGGATATGGCGGGTCATGGTGAGGGAGGAGTCTAGGATGATGCTGAGGTTTTGGGCGTGGTCTGTTGGAGTGGATGTGTTTCAGAGGGTGAAAGGCCACCAGGTGTTGTCCCAGGCGGTGAAGGAGGTTCCAAGGACGAGGACCTCTGTCTTCTCCGAGTTGAGCTTCAGGCAACTGTTGTTCATCCAGGCTGCGATGTCCTTCATTCCTTCCTGGAAGCAGAGTCGGTTGTCTTCAGGATTTTTCGCGAGGGACAGGATGAGTTGGGTGTCGTCGGCGTAGGATACTATGCTGCTGAGCCCATGCTTTCGGACGACGGTGGCAGGGGGGGCCATGTAGATGTTGAAGAGCGTGGGGCTGAGTGAGGATCCTTGGGGTACTCCACAATTGATCTCTGTGGGTTCGAAGAGGAAGGGAGTCTGATCCTTTGGGTTCTGCTAGAGAGAAAGGAGCGGATCCAGTCGAGGGCGGTTCCTCGTATACCGGCATCGTGGAGTCTGGCTGCGAGCGTGTGGTGTGAGATGGTGTCGAAGGCTGTGGCGAAGTCTAGTAGGATAGGGCCGCAGTATGACCCTGGTCAAGAAGCATGCGGATGTCATCGGTGGCAACGAGGAAGGCAGTCTCGGTGATGTGGTTGCTGCGAAATCCGGACTGGGAAGAGTCGGGATGGCGTTCTCTTCGATGAAGGTAGTCAGCTGGGCGTTGACGAATCTCTCGGAGACTTTGGCTGCGAAGGGAAGGAGATAGATGGCTGGTAGTTTTTCAGGTCCGTCGGGTCGGCCAAGGGTTTTCTGAGGAGGGGCTTGACCTCTGCCCGCTTACAGTTGTCGGGGAACATGCCAGATTAGAGGGAGGCGTTAATGGTCCGGCCTAGTTCGGGTACTATGGCGGGGGCGGCTCTGTGGTAGATGTGTGGTGGGCAGGGGTCCGTGGGGGCTCCTGAGTAGGTGTTTTTCATGGTCGTGGTGGTATCTTCAGTGGTAGAAGGTTGCCAGGAGTTGATGGTCGGCTGGTTGTCGGTGGTGGAGAGGGGGTGGTGTCTGGAGTCTGTTCGCTGAAGTTGTCGTAGAGGGCCTTGATTTTCCTGTGGAAGAAGGAGCTGAGCATGTTGCAGAGGTCCTGGGATTATGTGACATTGGTGGCTTCGCTGTGGTGTTTGGTGAACTGCTGTAGGACGAAGAGTTCTTTTGCGTTACTTGCGTTGGTGAGGATTTTGTTCTTGATAAAGGCCGGCTTGGTGGCTCTTGAGTACCAAGGTGTTAGACCTGGCACCATTGGCGTGGGTCTCCCTTCCATTTTTCTCTTTTGTCTCCTCTGTGTTTGCTGGTGTTAGGTGCTCCGGGCGCTGGGCCACTGCCATTCAGTGCTACAGCGTGAATGCTCCCTATTGTAAATTGAACAAAGGTACATGAAAGGAAAACCGAGTTTAGTATGCCTGAGCTAAGGATATTAGAGTGCAACTTGTGGTGAAGGTTATTTTCGTGTTGTGTGTGTGAAAGTGCCACTTTTGAAAGGTGGGCGTTTTCCTGCCCAAGCCATCCAGTAGGCTCTGCTGTTATGTGTATTGGCTGTCTGGTTTTGGAGGGACAGGGCAGGCTGAGAGCGACCTACAGTGAACAGTTGGAGTATGGGGAGGGGTGACCCTTTGATCTGAAGCAGGGCTGTGCCTGGCAAGGTGAATGATGGCTCCACCTCCCACTGTGCGTTTGATGGTAGACCCCCTCTTCGTGAAAGGCAGGATGCCGCCTTGTAAACAAAGTGCTGCAGGACGACACCAAACTGGTTCTGGCTGGGTTCAGGGGTTTTGTGACTGTTGAGAACAAAGGCTTTTTGGGGTATAAGTATCTGTGCTGAAACCCCTACCCAGTGTGTTACTTCTGGATGTCAAGACGAACCTCTGTCCGTGTAAGTAGAGGGAAAGGACTTTGAAACTTTCATCCATCTTGCTGAAGCAACTACCCAAGGGCCCAATTTGAGCTTGCCTCCTGCTGAAGTCTCAGGGACATTAGACTTCACCCATCTGGATTCCTATTTGAGGGAAATTCTACTTGCAGGTGAGGTCTCTGTTGAGAATTCCAGAGCCTCTGGTTCTACTGCGGGGAACGCGGGCTGAAAGCTATCGCTATTGTGGGCCGCTGCATTGAGGAGCTGTGCCGCCGAGTGCCCGCATTTGCCATCCTGCAAGAATCATCGCTATCGCGGGCCGCTGCATTGAGGAGCTGTGCCGCGGAGTGCCCGCATTTGCCATCCTATGAGAATCATCGCTATCGCTATTGTGGCCGCTGCAGCTGAGGACCTGTGCCGCTGAGTGCCCGTATTTGCCGTCCTACAAGAATCATTGCTATCACTATTGTGGGCCGCTGCAGCGGAGGAGCTGTGCCACTGAGTGCCCACATTTGTCACCACTTCGAGGATCTTGTTATCACCTGCGTGTGCCGCTGGGTGCCCGCCTTTAGGCCCCGTCCCAGGATTATCTCGAGTGTACGCCGTGGATCGCCAAAGCTGGGAGCTGTGGCCGCTGCGAGTCCGCCTGTCATCACTGAGGCTTCCTTGTGAAGCTGCGTACCGTGCCCCTTTAAATCTCAGGTACATTGTGCATCACCTGGTCGAGTGGACCCCGGCCTCGAACTAAGTTCGTTCCACATCCCTTTTTGAGTGCCTTTATAGCTTTTGAAGTGAATCTGTAATGATGTGCATTGTGGCTCCTTGAGCGTGTGTTCAGTCTATATAAAGATAACTATTGGTCTAGAACTACTTGTGGTGTCCGTTTGTAGCATCTCTCCTGTGTTATTGTGTATGGTCATAAATGCTTCCACACTGCCTCTGAGATAGGCCTGTCTGCTCGTGCTACGTTACCACAGGGTTGAGCAGAGGTTATCAAAGTGTGTAGCCCCTTTACTCTGACTTGGGAAGAAGGATCCCTATTTGGACCTCGGCACCAGCCGCTGCCAACTAGAGATCCCCATTTCTAACACATGGTATATTGTTTTAGAGACTGGTCTGCTCTTTATATATTACACATACACACATACAGATAAATCCCTTGTGCTACCCTGACTTTGTGCAGCAAAGGATTTAATCAAACCCAGGGTCGTACATATCCATGGTACTGCTGAAGCAATGAGACCATGGCCCAGATGTGTGAGGGGCCATTTTCACTGGTAGCAGTTTAACTTCCTGCTAATATGTGTTTTTTATGAGACAGGTGTTGGTCCCGGCCTTGTGCTAACTTTTGACAGCTAGAGTGTTGGTCTAGGGAGCAATGGTGTAGAGCGGAAAAGAATAAGAACTTTGAAAAACAGAGGAAAGATTGGCCTCCTGGGGACACTCTGAGGCCTGCTGGAAGGGCAAAAGTCAGAAACCACTGCTGTGTGCCTGCCTTTGGAGATGGAAGTTGGGAGAAAAGGGGACAGCAGACATGAGAGGGCAGTAAGACAAAGATATGGAGACAGGCTGGTGAGGAGAGAGAAAAGACTAGGAATAAAGAAGAGAAATGGAGGAGTGCACACGGGAGAAATTGAGAGCAGAGAGAAAAGGCAATACAAAAGGAGTGTGAAAGATAGCAAGGAGAGGAGAAAGGAGAAGTAGATAGGGATATGGAAGAGAAAAAGAGGCAAAAGGGGAAAGAGGGGCATCAAAGGGCAAAAATAAGGATATGAAAAAGAAATGAGATGGGAGAGAGAGAGCGAGAAATCCCAAAAGGCAACTTGTAGATGAAAGAGAAAGGAATCAAGGGCATAGAGGGTACAGTGAAATTAAATTGGGATTTGAAACAAAGGATAGTAGGACATACAAGATAGAGGATAGCATGAGGGAGAAGTAGGGGAGAGTGAAGAAATGGGGAAAGAAAACGGAGAGGGTAAATCGGGGCGAGAAGAGAAGACAACTTTTAAAAGTGAGGAGGAAATAAGGAAATGTGAGAAAGGTGGTAAAGAGAGACCGAGTGGAACATGATAGAGAGGAGAGAGAATGAAGGGAGGAAGATGTAAAGGGGGAGATGAACAAAGATATGGGAGGGGAGACAGGTAGAATGAGGCTCTTAGAGCCTGTAAGAAGTGGCATTAGTGCAGTGGATGCAGTGGCACTGTGTGCAGGGATAAAAGGGTCCACTGCACCCCAATCATACCAATTTGTAATATCCAGGCAGAGCGCAAAAGGGCCCATGTTTCTGGATCACATTAGTTCACATAGAACCTCTACTACTCTACAGACTGAGACAACACTTTGCAAAGTAACTGTGAACAATAAGTCATAAGCTGCCTGTCGCATTAATGTCAATGTGTCAGGAATCAACTCTTCACACTAGTAAATGTTGGGAGTAGGCCTGTATGACTTCTGTCATCATATTAATGCACAATGAATTGGCATTGCGACCCCTGACTTTTAAAGAGACAGGGGTGGCAAGGCCAAAAAGACTGTGGGATGCTGCAATTGGAAGACAGGGTGGAGCGAGCACAAAACTGTCTACTGCTCCATTTGTCCACGGAGCATAATATGAGCAAATCTGACGGCATACTCTTTGCCTATGCCTACCACCTGCCTATCCCAAAAAAGGTGGTGAAAAACCTGGGTGTTTGGGTTGACTCAGCATTGAGTTTTCAAACCCAAACTAAGAGGGTGGCTGCAACCTGTCTTGGCATTCTACGTTGCCTTAGACCCATGCTGGTTTTTTTTTTATCCCTCTATTCGGCAGACCATTGTGCAAGCATCTGTCCTTTCTAGACAGGATTATGCCAATGTGCTCTACCTTGGGGTCAATAGGACCGAGATCTCAAGACTTCAGAGGGTCCAGAATGTCGCCGTAAGAACACTTCTTGCCATGCCCAGTCGTTGCTCCCCCTCTAGTACTATTCGGCGGCTACATTGGCTACCAGTGGAGAGACAGGTGAAGTTTAAATCTCTTTGCTTTGCATTTAAGATTTTGAAATCTCCCTCCTCTGGCATAGTATCTGGCCTGCTTTCGTTCTACACTCCTCAGCGTCATCTGCGCTCTGCTGATAAAAACCTGGTTTCAATACCACACGTGCAGAGGGCCTGTGCTGGTGGGCGCTCATTTCGCGCACTGGCTTCCAAGCTCTGGAATGACGTTCCTTCTCATATCCGAGCATGGATAATTATTTATCCGGAAAGCGATAAAACCCATTTGTTCTCGCAGTAAGTTTTCCTTTCTACTCTTTTGTCGTCCCTGCCCCCTGGTTTCTCTTATCTGTGTGGGATTCTCTTATTCTCTTGCAGTATTTGGGTTATTGCTGCTCAGCGCCGTGACGCCCCGTTGCTGGGGCAGCTGTGCGATTTACAAACTATCTTAACATAACATAACATGCATCAGTCTTTAAACATTCCAAGCTGTGCAACCAGAGGTGTTACAAAGCAACTGTGAATTGTAATGCTGCATCCTTCCCCTCGAGACTCACAATGGTTAGCAATGTAGGCATTGTGATGTGGAATGGGTGTTGTGAATTGTAATGGTATGCACTACTGTGAATTAGTCATTTGCAGAGTCAGCTGTGCAAATCTGGACGTGCATTTTATGAGCACGAAGCGCATCTCTCTGTATATTTTGATAAACCAGAAGGGTCTGATAAACCTTGTTTTTCTACGTTTAATTTTGACACTGCATCCATAAATAATCATACTGCATGGAAGCGTGAAATATGCTTTACATGGGTAATACACACAATAATTAACAAAAAGCTGCACACATATTACTATTTAGACTTATGCACATCATGCATACCCTGAGCTTATAAGTTGACCTGTGCAGCACAAATAAATATAGCTCAGCCTCTTTGGATGTTGCCAAGCGTCCTCCACAAGAATAAAGAATACATAACATACATTGAAAGATTCTCATAATAAAAGTATCTTATTAGGAGGTACAGCCTACAGCAGCTGTGCGTGTTTAAGCTGCAGAGGGATCCTGAAAAGAGCTCCCGCTTCACCACTGTGTGTGCATACTTTGTCATATGCCGTTGTTCATTAAGCTCTATAAAACGCATGCAGCAGGGAATGCTGGGTATCTTTCTGTGGCGCGAGCCTTGTGGATTGCCGCTCCTCCTTCAGTGCCTCTGCAGAGCCCGGCTTTTGTAGCTCATCAGAACACAATGATCAGTCAAATTGATGCGGTGTGGCAGATGACAACAGAACGATTCATAAACAAAGCTTGTGCACTCCCTAAAGCTGGCTTCTCCAACGAGTAGCTTGTGAGATACTGGTAGCTCTCCAGGTACCTGTAAGTAGCTCTCCTGAGTGCAATCCAGTTTACTAAAATGGAGTCTTTTGCTAGGCTGAATTAATATGTGTATACCAAAATTTAAAAGCGTGCATCTGAGACAAAAAAGTGAGTATTTCCAGACCTCATAAGCTTGTTTGGAGAAAAATGGTTGGATTTCCAAAATCTATTTAAAGCTGATATTTATGCCCTAAATCATGTGGCACTGGGGGAAACCTATCACAGATAGTATTACCTTGGTGCCAGGGGTTGCAGCTATGGCTGCTGTGTATTATCCATATAAAAGGATTCCTAATTACGAGTTTGGTGGTCCACAGGACCACCGAACTCGCGGTGGAGGTGCGGTGGTGGTCGGGGACCCCGACACCAGTGGTTCGACCATTTAATAAAACTGTGGCGGTCAAACCATTAAAGGACCACCGCAAACACCAGGGATCCCTGGTGCGATGGTCTGAGGCCGCAATATGCTTGGTGGTGCCTCTACGCGACAACCATGAAAAGGGTGACTGACAGTCAACAATGGGGTCCTACAGCCCTCCGGGCCTTTGGGATGCATGCAGGGGGTCCATAGTGTGCCCCCCTGTCTGCATGCACCCCCTGTTCCAGCACATCATGTACTTTTCAGTCCATGCCATGCTGGAACGTGCTGTGGCTATCCCACGGTGCTGCCTTTTTAAGGCTATCCTGTAAGCCTTTGAAAGACAGTGCCGTCGGCCTGCCTCCGCAGGACCACCTGCCCAGATTATAACTTGTAATCCAGCTGGTGATCAGCAGTGGAGTTTGGCAGCGTGCGAGCGAGCGGTGGTATGCCAACCCGCTCCCACACTCCCAAACTCATAATCAGGCCAGAAGTCTTTTTTACATTGCTTCTGACAACCCTGGCTGATGCACTGAAGTTATTATTGCTGGCAATCCGGCTGAGGTGACCACTGCTGGTAATCTCGCATAGGGTGGCCACAAAGGTAATCTTGTCTGATGAGGTCATTATTACAACACTAATAAGATTAGTAGCTTGGGATGATTTTCATTGAGCATAAATAGCTCTTACTACAGAAAAGGTTGGTGACCCCAACCCTAAAGGGCGAGAAAGGCCTTTCTACTCTGTTTTCAGCTGTTGTAAGACAACCTGAACCTTTTCCTTATTTAGAAAAAAAGATGCCTATTGAAATCTCACTGTTCCACACACTCAAATGAGCTTCCTTGGGGGCACATGTCCGGCTGTTTGCTCAGCGTGATTTCAGCTTTCTCTGCATTAAGGTTGTATCGGATTAGAATATCACAGATGAAAGCGACTGCGCCACGCAAGACATGTTTCAGTCTCGGGTCGGTCGAGGAAGCAGTTCATCACTTATATGGCAGCTGTTTTCGCTACAATCAAAAGCAGCTTCAAATGGGCTAGCTTCCGAGGATCCTGGCGAGTGATAAGTAGTGTTTTCTGCTTATCAGAAAGTCCGCGTACAAACACTACTAATGCAAGCCGCTATGGGCATCTAAGGTGAACACAAACCCACCAAACACGAGCAGGAAAACAAGGAAAAAAAAATAGTTCCCCAAACAAACAGAAAAACAACCAAAGCGTATTGATACAGTATTTGATCCCTTTTGTGAGGTAGGAAACGAAATACCAAAAGGAGGCAACAACGAGGAATTTAACCAATATGGAGCAAAGATTTTTAAAGGACACTAAAACAAGCAAATGAAAAGCACAGGCCGGCTTTAAGCCCACAAAGAAGTGTTCTAAAGTATACAAGAGGTCTCGAAAGCTTGACCTAAAAAGTTCAATGACATGTATGACTATGTTCAACCTCACACATGCGCATGTATGTGTCATGGTGCAATGCGGGCATACCTTGCTAATGTATATATGTGAATGCCTCCCATATATACTCATGCTCAAAAATGCATGACACAGCAGTAGAGGTAGGCGATCTCACAAATAAACAGGGGCAGCTGAGCTAGAGTCGAGCCAAGGGTCTGGCTCGGATCTTAGAGCCGTTTCACGAGCCGAGCCCTGAAAATGTTTGCAGTGTAAGTCATATAACAAACATCAGGTCAAATATGAAAATCTCCTTTATCATGAAACATTAGGGAATTAAGAGGCAAGACAGAGGTCATGTACAAGGCCCAGAATATTAAAGAGCAAAATTACAGTCTACTTAATCAAACACAATAGATTTTGCACAGCTGTCATTCCAGAAGCCACTAAATGGATATCTACTTATATTTTTATGTAAATGCATTGTTTTCACTTCTGTAAATCTTCTGCAGTTTTTATACAACACGAACTCGAACCGTAGGAATGGGAGCACTTTACAAGCGCACTGGTTACGTTATACTATGTTACATTCATTTTTTAAAGAAATGGAACATCCAGTCAGTTGCCCAGGATCGCAGTATGCCGAGCCAAAGAAGAGACTCGAAGCTGGTTCCCCAGATCCACATTATGCATAGAGGTGGGGTGACAGGCAGAAGCCACTTGAAAGCTCGGCTCATTAAGGGCTTGAGGTTTTAGCAGGACCTTGAGCTGAGCCAGAGCCAGACTTCAGGCTCAGTCTGGCTCGTGTTTTCATTGGCACGCCCACTTATAGACACAGGCCACCATTAAAAACAAAAAAATGCTGCTCCAAAATGGTGGTCGACCAAATTGGAGTGTTAAAAAAAAAAAGGAAAAAAAGAATAAAATGTTTCCGAAAGTGCTAAGTGTAACGGGTAGGCATGGCAATAAGATCAAATAAAAAAAGGGAGGTGCAAGAGCGATATTGTCAGGGTGTGTTGAATATAGAGAGCTTGCGGATAAAGAAAAAAAAATCTGAGAGGGAAGCAATGAACAAGTTTGAGGGTCAGTAATACATAGAGCAAAGTGGGATGACCTCTATTCCAAATCATCAAAAAAGTGGTGTGGTAATTTAGTTGGACAAGACGCAGGAGCAATGGAAAATAATGTATTTTTTTTTTAAGTTTCGTGTTCCAATCTTGGAGTGGGAAATTCAAAAATATGCCTGGTAACACATAAAAGGAGCAGAAAGGTAGCAAACTGTTGAAGCCGAGCCCTTCCAAAAAGATGTTGTTTTAAAAAGCATGGCAGGTGGAAGAAGAAGAAGAAGATAAGAAGCAAGTCACTGCTGAAGAACGGCTGGAACAGTGGGTGGCAGAGGAACAGGGAAGAAAGGGTCTTCAAACTTTCTTTTAAAGCCAGCAGGCGAAGCAATGGAATAGATGTTAAGGGGGGAAGCAAAATAGAGAGCATGGGGGAATTGAGAGGTGATGAGAGAAAGAAAACATGTGCACTCCCAAGAACTGCTACAAGTGCTTGCGCTGCTTGGTAAGAATGACCAGAAAAGGACTAAGCACAAGGTGGGGGGGGGGGGGGGGGGGGGGGGGGGGGAAGGCCTCAGCTCTAAAGGTTAAGTAAGGCCTATGATCTTGGACATTTGTGAGGAAGCAGATGTACATCAAAAAGAGTGTGAGTGAAAAACTTCCTATGCTCCTCAGTCCGTATTCTTGTGAAACAGGTATGAACATTTTCAACACAATATATAAACAACAGGTCAACAGATTTCGCAACATTCATGTGCCTTACTTAGGGCAGTACAATTCATTTTTCCAGGGAAATCAAATAAATGCATTACTCTATTGTGTTTGACCATCTACATTTTACATTTTTGCATGAAGGAACAAGTTGCCCCAGCTGTTTCTCTACATATGTTTTCAAACTGTATTCTCCATTTCTCCTCTTGTTGAATCTTCACAATATTTCATAACTGCTCTCCCCTGTAGACAATTTCTTCCTGTTCAAATTGGTGTGAAAACAGACTATTTGTGAGTAGTACTGAAAATACATTAAAATACAATAGAGTAACACAAATTGAGACAGTGTTGGTGCTGAGCTTTGGTGTCTTTTGTGAAGCCAGGACATTGTGTTCCAGACTTGTTGTGGAGGCTTATGAAAGAGTCTTATGCATGGGGTAGTAAGTGAAAAGAAAGTGAGATTAGTATAGCAAGTTGCAAATACAAACCAGTCAGGGTGATGGTCTGCTGGGTCTTAGTGCCCTGATTAAAAGAAAAAGCCATTTTATTATTGCTCTTCTGAATTCCCACAGACTTTTTTTTCACTCTGTTTATTAATTTGGTTTGCCCGTAAAGACGGATTTGATAAAGATACCACACATCCTTCTGGAGTGATTTGTGAGCTATATTAAATGTTTTTCTCATATCATATACATCGATTCTTCAGATACATTCAATGTACTATCCTCCTTTTTCTGTTCCATACAATCCAAATGGATAAATAAATAAAAGTCAACAATGAATGTATGCAAGCATATTTTTAAAAAGGGAGAGGACGATCCAGTGTTTTCAAAATGGACTTTCAAACAGTAAGACAAGTATTAACAGCCGACCAAACAAATCAAAGTGATTCCTCTATTAAAGAGTAAATATAAGACACAGTCCAGGAGGACATCTTCAGTAGGTCTGCATCCAATAGTATTCCACTGATCCAATCTATCATTCCTGCTGGACCCTTCTTCTCTTTGTCCCTTCCAAGAATTATCAAAGGCATAAAGGATTTAATTCCAGAGAGGAGCAATTATTTGTCTCTGGAGGGGTTTCCTCTACTCCACATGAAGAGCAAGGCTTTCACATCTGGTTCACATCATGGTGCAATTTAGCATTTGGATGTGGGGGAACTTATTCTTCTAATTCATGGCTTTACTACTTTTGGCAAGGATTAGAGTCAGATCGATAAATCTATTCACAGCTTTTTTAGGCTTAGGTCTTGAATACTCATCCAATAGGCGGGCTTTGGGGTGGGGGAGTGCAAGCCTTTCCTACAGAGAATATACCTAGTCGTTCTGTTACGTCAGAACAGTTGCACGCATCCAAACAGTGTGAAAAAACTGCATCGTGATTACCACATATAGGACACTGACTGTCAGCACTCCCTCAAATCAAATTCAGTCATCTGGGAGACATGCAAGCCATGCATAAATAATTGAATTGGGTATATTTAACCTCACATTCCTCTAGACGTTCTGTATGTGTGTCAAGATCCTTTCCCCTTCTTTACTGCTGAAAGTCTTGTCAAAGATACTCTCCTACCTGTCTCTGAGAAGTGTCAACTGTGGTTTAGACATATACAGCAGCAGTTTATAGGAGTGCAGAGTATGTCCCACTGAAAAACATAATGTGTATATGGTTCCACTTCACAAGTCTCTCACCTCTGCTTGATGTTATATGACAAAGATTCATACTTCAGAAATTGTGACTGCAGGAAGTACAACTCCTATAGATTAGCCAGAGGGATGACATGTCCCACTAGAGACAAGTCCGCCACAGTTAACAACTCCGCTTCAGCCCAACTAGCCATTGCCATATAGTATCTCTGGAACTGTGGGTGCTTCGAGTGGTTGAGATACTGACTTATGTACACATCTTGCCCAACTTCTCGGGCGTGCTTAATTAGAGCCAGTGGTTGCTGGTGGGATCAACCAGCACTTATTTCTGGGGACATGCATATAGTTGTAAAATTCTCATGGTTACACTTTAACTGTTTGTTCCCCAAACAAAGTCTTGCAGCAGAGCCTCAAATTTACCACATAGGCAGGTTTCTGAAATAATGGAGTAGTCTCGACAAGACCACCATTTAGTGAGGAACACTCTGCCCACGACATACAGTTTCAAGGACTGGCACAGCCGTCAAATTACTCATTACTAGCTCCTAATTCCCCTCAAAGAGATCCTCAGGTTTATGATAGATTCTCACCCAAAGAGAAGTGCATCTTGTGGCCAGGCAATTTCCCAACCAGCGAGGAATCCCAGGTCCAGTAGCAAAATATACAGGAAATGAGCATGTTTTTGACCAGGCCCAACAGCCTATCAAAACTCTTACAAGCATGAAATCATAGAAAAAAATCCCTCCTCAGGAACAGCATGCCTGCATAAAGCGAGGCAAAAATAATGTCCAGTCTGCGAGTGGAATCCCCAATATCCGTTTCAGGCTTGTAAGTGTTCTGGGAAAGTCACCTAGGTGAAGAGCACAGGGGACAGAGGGCATAGGGCAGCCCAGCAAAGAGCCTACGAAATTCTGGTAGGATGAAGAAATGGTCTTCCCATTAAGACCCTAGCCAAGCAACCATTCTTTGGAAGTTTAATCCATTTAATCCAGGCTTCACCTATATTTCACTTGAGTACTTCAATCAAGAAGTCCAGATGCTCATTGGCATTTGTTTTCTTTATTCTCTTTTGGGACCTATTCCAACCCTTGCGTGTCTCTACTAAGAAGGTGCTTCCAACTATGTCTTTTTTTTAAAGCACAAATTATCAAGTGTGAGGCCACTCTCTATCATAGGCTTCCCATTTGGATGTGTAAACTAAATTTGGATTGTAGAAGGTTGGTCCCATCTTATAAAATGCCTGTGGTGCAATGCAAAGCGCTTTGAAAGATGTCCTTCCTGCACCTGGTAGCTAGGATAATATCTTGATTGTGTAGTTTGCAGATTAATGTTCTTGGAGATCCAGCGTAGAAACCATATGCATAATTCTCAGGTTAGTACATATCATCAATTAACAAGTACCCAAAATATAATGTATAATTCACAAGAAAATAACCTCCATCTCAAGCAACCTTCTTCAAAGAGCCAAGCAAACACATTTACAACTTCAACTATGTGACTATACAGCACAATTAATGGAGGTGCCCTTTTCCACTATTTGAAATCAATATAATCATGTGAAGTGACCTTTCAAGTACGTTTGACAGCAACTTTCATTTAAGATATTTACTAACCTTATAAAATTGTATATGCATAAAAGAGCAAATAATACCACAGCATGTAATAAAGAGAAACACTTCCACATGAGCAACATCTCCGGTCTCAAAATAAGACAATTACGACATACTGAAATTGAATAATTAAAACAAGGAACAGCAATAAAAAAGTGTATATCTCATTACCTTCCTTGCAGCTTGTATCTAAATGCAAGGATAGACATGAATCTAGTGGTGTGTGTATATGTAATCGCTTACAAGTAACCAGGACTTCTTGGCTGCTCTGTCTACTTTCCACTAATGTACGGCACCACAAGTATCCAACTACAAGTTATAAGTGAGCATTAAGGTTTCAGGGACCCGATACAGGCATTCTGGAGTGGCAAATGCACTAAGGCCTTGGGCCAAGCTAGGTCCAATACAAGCAGAAATGCAGCATTGGGCAGCACGGAGTATATATGTCTGGGCAGCATCTTTAAGAATAAAGTTGAGATAATTCGTACAAATCTGGTACATCTCCATGAGGAGGAACCTGCTTCATATGTTATTAGAACGTCTTTTAATTTTCTAGTATCATTTAATAACTATTAGCCGGCCTTCTAAAGTTTTTAATTCAGCAACACATTTGCATTTAGCAGCTCGCTCTTTACTGACATTGTTGCAAGACTCATAAATACGGCTACCTGTTTTCCTTTTTTACGGATTTTTACAGATAAATACAGACCAAAAACAATGTGTTTTCTCTCTGCATTTATTTTTACAAAGCGGATAAATACAGAAAATGGTGTTGCTTTTAAGTGACCCTCCGTGCTGTCTTTCTGCCCAACAGCTGAGCAGATGGACAGCAAGGGAAATTAAAAAACAGGATGAAATTTCTTTAAATAACGGCATGTGTCAATATACATTTGTGGTATAATGCTAGTATTTGCCAGTGAATGTATTGTTATGTAATAATTGGCAGCTTAAATAGTTAAAAGCACGACAGACATCAAAGTATGAGTGCGGGGCTATCAGTTGCAAAAATAACAGTTGATGGACAGAAAGCAGAACAATGTCATACATTCACCCCAGTACAGAGATCTGGGCCTAAATCCATCGTTTTTTAAAACTCCACACCACCCCAGTTCAGACATGGCCATATGCAAATCAGCCTTGACCCTGTGCCTCATGGGATCAGTCCAGCCCGAACTGCCAAGCCATGTCTTGCCTGGACCGGAATCAAGCATCCTAGGACCTGTTTCTGGCTATCAGCCGTCTTCAGCCAGGATAGCTTGACTCCAGTGGTGTGGAGAGCATGGGACTCACGTCTGAGCATAGCCATCCCACTCGGGGTGACAAATGCAAAAATAACAGTTGATGGACAGAATGTAGAACAATGTCATACATTCACCCCAGTACAGAGATCTAGGCCTAAATCCATCGTTTTTTTAAACTCCACACCACCCCAGTTCAGACATGGCCATATGCAAATCAGCCTTGACCCTGTGCCTCATGGGATCAGTCCAGCCCGAACTGCCAAGCCATGTCTTGCCTGGACCGGAATCAAGCATCCTAGGACCTGTTTCTGGCTATCAGCCGTCTTCAGCCAGGATAGCTTGACTCCAGTGGTGTGGAGAGCATGGGACTTACGTCTGAGCATACCCATCCCACTTGGGGTGACAAATGCAAAAATATCAGTTGAAGGACTGAATGCAGAACAATGTCATACATTCACGCCAGTACAGAGATCTGGGTCTAAATCCATTGTTTTTTTGCACTCCACACCACCCCAGTTCAGACATGGCCAGAAGCAAATCAGCCTTGACCCTGTGCCTCATGAATGCTCAGACGTGAGTCCCGTGCTCTCCACACCACTGGAGTCAAGCTATCCTGGCTGATGACGGCTGATAGCCAGAAACCGGTCCTATGATGCTTGATTCCGGTCCAGGGAAGACATGGCTTGGCAGTTCGGGCTGGACTGTTCCCATGAGGCACAGGGTCAAGGCTGATTTGCATATGGCCATGTCTGAACTGGGGTGGTGTTAGTTGCTCAATGAACCTAAAGCGAATGAATGGATTGTTGGTCAATTTTTAACACCTGCATAATAAAATTGAGTCCATTTTTGTTGGGTCCTGTGATTGCTCTGATTCATGATCACTGTTAAATGCTGCTATGTTAGTTGGTGCTGACTAGTAAGTACCAAATTCTGGAAAAAGTCACTACAATTTTTTTTAAGAGTGATTATGTGAAGAAAGAGGAATAAGTAGGTTAATACTTGGTCCATGTACTGGACTATAAGACAGAACAAATTCACATGTTAAAGACTGCTGCCCCAATTATTTGTTTGAGAACTTAAGCGTAATCCAGGGTCAGATGTTTTAAGATCAGTACACTGGAGTTATAAAAACAAAAAAACACTTGGATTTCCTCTCTAGTATTTTTTTAAAAAAAGAGTAAATGTGCTGAGATCTAATATTCTCTAAAATGCCACTACTTGGAGTGTGCCCAATAGAAATCTACGCCCAGCAGACCTCTATGCCCAGCAGACCAACAATTAATGATGGCTCTTCATGCAGGTTCCTTGGCCCAGGGTAGGCAGATGCCTTTCGGTGAGAAGCACAAAAAGGTAGCCCTCTTTCAGAGCTGGGGTGTTCACATTGCTTTGTGAGGGCTAAAGCCTGGCCAGCTGTTCAATATTTCCACGAAAGATAAATCTACATATAACTAATCGAAATGGGAGGCATGGTTACCCTCAAAATATAGCATGGCTCCTGTCCTCACATTCCGATAACTGGGTATCCCCGATTTATTACAAAACACCTAGTTAAATAACGAAAATTATTGAGGAGGTACTGATTTAAATTGAAGTGCAACTACTACCATTTCTTATTTCGTTTTCTTTTCAGGCTTCCAGTGCGGTTTCGCTATTATCAATGCCTCAATACGAACTTGCACTACTAATGAAGCTTATGGTAGATGGTTTTTATATGGATTTTCTTTAATGATCCAATCTGATTTTTTTTTAACTTTTCATTTTATTGTGATGTACGATTTTGTTGTTGATTTATTTCCTCCTCTTTCTTCTTGTGGTTTATATGAACTGTTTTATGCAGACTTTTATGATCTGCTGCTGGTGCCTAGGAGCAATTTATTTTGTGTGTGTGCGCTGAATAAGTTAATGACCATAAACCTAATGGTACTGTCCCTCGTTGCCCATACAAACGCTTTCTCATACTTTCTTCTGGGGAAAATAAAAAAGAAAATTGTGGAGTGACAGTGAATGAACTAGGTGCCAACTAAAACATTCTTCTATTAATTCTCTTATAAAAGTGGAGACTCTGAAGCACAGGTGAGTAAAAATAGACTTTAGTCCGTCACCCACTCCCCAAGACTACCAGAGGGATGCCAACATTCTAAGGCAAGCTCTGGCGGAACGTAGCAAATGGGAGGGGGGAAAAACAAGGAGGAACATACCAAAACAGGAGGTAGAAAAAAAGGAAGGAAGATTACAACACATCTCCCCTCGGCCAAACATGACATGAAAACTAACAAGAAGGGGTCCTACTGTGCTAAACATCTCATACAATATGCGATATAACCCATGGCGGTGGGGTAAAGAAGGATTAACTAGATCTAAGCAACAACAGGGCAAGATAGCACACATACTAATGAGGAAGAGCACTGGTGTGCCGCCGGAGACAAACCGCCCGTCAGAGGGTGATGGCACACGCCAGGCTTACATATATAGGAACGTTATGTCTCCTCATGGTTGTCCCCAAATTACCAACTAGATATAGTTAACACAGGGTTCACTGAAGTACAACTGACTTCTAGTGAGTTGGTACCATGCAGATTGTTGTAATACCATGGATCTCTCCTTCTGATGGAGGCAAAAGGAGAGATTCTCATACCCTCAATGGGAGACGTGTGATATGCCCAAATACCATCTCTTAAACTTTTATCCACATCCAGACCTTTGTCAAGAGCTAATTGAATGTGTTTGATAATTATCTGAATAGACTTGTCAATCCCATCCTCGTCGCCAGTGTTATAAAAGTAGAGACTCTGAAGCAGAGGTGAGTAAAAATAGACTTTATTCCATCAGCCACTCTCCAAGACAACCAGAGGGATGCCAACATTCTAAGGCAAGCTCTGGCGGAACGTACCAAATGGGTGGGGGGGAAAAACAAGGAGGAACATACCAAAACAGGAGGTAGAAAAAAGGGAAGGAAGATTACAACATTTTCCTTTTGAAAAAAGGGGATAAGCAGTTCAGTGTCCGAGAACTGATGCTTGACATGTAGAGATTTGGATGGTTTTAGTATTCTGTGGTCGAAAGTGTTTTCTTAGGTGCCCAACATCATCATTGCTGGATGCCCAGGGTACTGAATACCATGGCAGCCTTGTCTTGGTTCCACCTCATGCTTCCTTCTTCCACCACCCAACACTTCTGTACATTTATTCACCCCTGCAGAGTATTTTTTCCCCTATGTCATGGTTATCCAAACTTTCTCCTACTTATTCTTTTACTCCTTCCTGCCTTTCTCTGGTTGAAAGACTCAGGATGGAAAATACATCCCAATCCCCACAACTAAGTACTGGGACCCACCAACTGCAACCAATGCCACAAATTAAGCACTGTGTATTGTCAAGAGCGGGACAAATTTGCCTAAATGGACTCAATGTAAACCCAACAGTTACACAAGGACAGAGGTCAGGCACATCGGGGTGGAGAACAAGAAGGGCAATCAACAGGCCTAGAACAGAAAGGTCTTTATTTTCTTTGAGAAGATAGCACAACCGATATGAAGACAAACAATCGATTGGGTATTTAATTGGGATGACTCAATAAGCAATGCACACACTCACAGTTAGGAAACTGTATACATCGTAGGATATTATTACTCGCTGAGCGCTGCGAGCGACCTTGGACGTGACCACCCTTCTGAAAATAGGAGCGAGGAAGAATACCTGTCGATAATCAAAGATTGCCTAGGTCTTAGTCAATCCTGCGTCTGCAAGGTGTGATAGATTGGCACAGCTTTTTACTAACTACCAGTCTTGCTGCTGAGTGCTGGACAACCTGGAAGGGCATGATTTTTTACTTCAGGGAAAACGAAGTTCAAAGAATTTACAGGCAGCTGGGTAACTCAGGATTCTAGTGTGGTCTCTCACAGATAGGTTAATGTTCTCTAATAACCTCCACAAAGAGACCCCTTACTTTAGAAAAATGTTTCATGAAGAGGATGATTTAAGGTAGCAGAAAACATCTACAGTTAAAGGTGCAATGTGCAGACATTTTCCTTGATGTAGAGCGCAAGTAACTGATGAAAGATTTAAAGGCCTTAGAGAACTTCTGCAAAGGTAGTCAGTGCATTTGGAAACAAGGATTATGACTTTGGTTTTAATCATTCCATGACTTGGCACTAATCAAGTTCCATATCTGGGCCAGACACTGGCCTCTCTTGCCAGGACTTAAAGTATATACCATTAAGTTTTGGTATGGCAATGATCATGTTGTCAAGTGGCCATAAAGAGTGTGAGCATTTACGTAAAAAAGTAAGGATGCAACAGTACCACTACGGGACCCTTCACGTGAACAACTGTGCTAGTCTAAAGGGTATGCTCTAAATTCAGTCTTGGAGATAAGATTAGTGGTGAGGGTTACATCATGCCAGAAGGAGTTCAGTGTGATGCACAAACCCCACTGAAATATCATGACATGTTAATGGACTCTGAGGGGGGTGACCACCTTCTTCCGGGTCATGAGGGACACGGTTTCTGTTCCTGAACCTTTTTGTAAATAGTGTTAAGGGGGTGTTGTACTCTTGTTTTGCTTATATTGAACAAATTAACACACCTGAAATCAATAGTAGGTGAAAAGTTCAGGCAGGGAGACAGTGTCCATAATGACCTGGAGTGTGGTGGTCCACGTACTCTGAAGAGCCAACACATTCACTCAGTCATCAATCTGGCTACAAGTGTCTAGCATAGTTCCAGAAGGTCGGGTGCTTACCAGATTTTAAGAACATCTGGATAAAATATATTTACATACAATGAATCTAACCGAGTCTCATGCACATAGCTAGTGGTTATCAAAAAGCAGTGGAATGGACCCAGCCCTTAAAACACATATTTAACATCGAACTTTATTCAATAATTTCTGAAAAATTACCACATTTATCATGTTTTTTTAAGTCACACAATTATTCATTGTTTTCAATTTAACAGCTTAATGAGCCAACGTTTTCTTTTTTAGAACACTCCATACTAACTGCAATCCTTTTCTATGTACCTAAACTGCCACCACATAACCGCTGTTACTGCGTGAATCCACATAAAATACAAAAAACGGAGTTATTATAAACTGTTGTAAGAGTACAGCATGGAATACAGGATGTTAACATTTTCGTTAGGAAAGCAATGAGCAAGAATACAGAAGGCTACTCATGATTTAACTCAAATTGGCCTGCAAAAACCTGCCAGCAGGTGAGGCGATCCAGGGGGCGTCCAATATGCCAGTCCAGTGGTATGTACTTGACCAACAGACACTACATTTTTTTTGCCCTATTCTCCTCATCTCTGTACCTCTCAGATGCATGTCTCAGAACAACAGCTAATATGACTGGCAAAAGCATACATTGGACGGGTTGCCATGGAAACAACACAAGTCACTCATATAATTGATGTTATGAGCAAACAAATGCAGAACTGTAAAACAATAAGGTGTTACCTGCCTTCTTCAGAGAACAGAAGGAGCAGTGTCTTTAGCCTAAATGTTTCTAACTAAATATTTGTACATCACAGAACTGATATGTGTACGTGTTTTGTATAGCATTAACATGTCACCTAGTAGTATCTTCAGAGCTGCGGCTTACTATGCAATCGCTATAATCAGATCTATCTTGATGAAAGATTACTACACCATTAAAGCACAAAATGCATATTCAAATGTCTTAATTTGTAAACAAATAACTGCTGGTGCCCAAAGTTTTGCTTAAAAGCCCATAAGTGGTGCAGGATAGTCTTGATTCTACTGAATACCTCCTTTATCGCCCACTAGACACTCACTGCCTCTTTTGCAGGTTCTTTTCCATCCCTGCTTTCCGCTTTTGTTACTATATTTCTGTCTTTCTATTCATCCTTCTTTCCCCCTTATGGATTTTTCTCTCTGTGGCTCAAATGCTGTTGAGGAAAAATAAGTATGCCCCACCTGCAACCACGGGCTCAAATTAAGCACTGAAATTCCTTATCAACGTCTGAAAGAAATGCTGATTCCTGATGCATGGAAAATGCACCATACGCAGAGAAACACAATTAGGGGTTCTAAAATGAATTAACCAATGCTGGCCAATATAAAATCACATATTTTTCATTAAACGTAATCATGAATCTTACAAAGATGTTTTTTTTTTGCTTTGTTGGTTCAGTCCAACTAGAATTCCTGAACACATATTACAGCCTTCTACTCAGATATTTCATACAACAGAAATGTTTAGTCCACACAAAACAAACATTGTGCATGTTTATTTACAATAAACCTATTGATAAAAAGAATAAAAACGCTTGAATATTATACAACAAAAAATCAACCAAATCCTGTCACTTCTCTATCACCTCTTCATGATAGGATAATAATCCCCACCATAAAGCTACAAGGAACAAGAGTGGGGTAATAACAAAGTGCTCACACCGCTAATACCCACGGCACGCAGGGCAAACCTCTGCTTTAACAGCACACATCGGGTCTGTTATTTATCATGATCATCTAGGGTGAGGAGAAATCAATTTATTCATATCCTCTCCTCCACCATTGCTAACGATTAATCCCAATTAAGCTGCGGTTTAGGGAGCGTAAAGTCTAGCCCACTGGGAAACAAAGATCGTTGCACACATGGTAGGAAACCGCTGCCAGATCGCCTCCACTAAATTCACCAACCAAAGAGTCTGACGTCCAATTGATGCCACCTTGTGCAAACTATGGAGCAATCCAATTTCTCTCAATTCTGGCCATCTAATTGGGCACGGACAATGAGTCAACACAGTTCCTAGATCCATTGCAAGCTAGGAGTATCAGAGCACAGATCTGTAATTGGGCATGAATGATGAGTACATAGTTACTAGAACCATTGCCTTCTGTATCACAGACTAGACTAAAGAATTGACTCCTCTGCACTATCAAAATAACACATGGATGGCACAACCAATCACCCATGACAATATGCAGTATCTGTCAGTTGCGAAACTATGACCAGCAGGGTTTCGCATACAGAATCATTTTCCCAATACCATTCTTAGAAATAGTGGTAGAATCTCATTTATGACGGACAATTTTTCACACACCATTTACCACTGAACAGGAAAAGAGCAGCAAGTGTCAGCAGCTTCAGGGTTATTACTGTGGGAATAGTTGACGATGTGGATTTGCTATTCCACAGCCTAAGCAGTCATCGCTATATTTCTTGAATCACAGTTTCTGGTGCGTACAGTAACAAACTCCTTGTTTGTTGAGGGATATTTCAGCAGAACAGCTGCATTTGCAGAAGATGGAAAAATGCCCGGGCAAGAAGAACACGGAATCTAAAGGATCTTAGCACACCAAATGTTTTCAGACTGTACCAGTATTCATACAGGGTATAATGCAGATTATCCTGCAGATATAAACTTTAAGTGCATTAATCATCTTTCTGATAAAGGGTTCAGTATTGGAAAACCTTACTTCAGACAAGTGTACATCAGTGTAAACGGTAAGCTTGCCGTGTTGCAGGCCACACACTCTCAATTACAATGTTCTCACACATTGTTGAATGTGGGATTCAGCTAAAGCGGAGATTTACAAACGGGGAGCCAGGGTAAGAATTTGGGATTAGGAGGGGGAGGGGTGCGCAGATAGAAAAGCGTCGAGTTAAAAAAAAAATGGCCTTGAATTTTTGCGGGAGTATGAGTTATCTGAGTTTGTGTACACCTCTAGGTAGGACTCTGAGTGGGCCTGGCAAGGTGTTCCTTCAACTTAACAGCACAAGCTTTGTTGGCTAATTGCCCCTTGGCCCCATGCATCATCAATGACCTCTGTTGACCTTCAACATGCTGAGACCATTTATGAAGTGGCCCAACCTGCAAAATGGTGGTCATTCTTGGCCTAATGTGGACATCTATGGAATGACACTCGCTTCTGTTGTAAAGATGGCCATCTGTGCCCTTATGAAGCCAATTCTCGCCACAAAGTGGCACGTTTTAAGTTCGGGATTAAGTCCCCTTGAATCCTGAGGGTCCCTGAGGGCCAACTAGCCCACCAGCTACCTCCAGTAGGCGCCACAGAGCTGTGTTGCAGAGTGGTGTAAAAAGGGGGCGTGGCCTTGGACCGCCACTCTGCAACGCTGCTCCCTGGCACTTATTGCAGGTACCTGGTGGGCTAGTTGGCCCCCAGGTACCCTTAGGATTCAATGGGATGCAATCCCCAAACTTAAAACATGCCACAGGGCACGTTTGTACACTTGTTAAATCAGGCCACGCCCCCTTCCTGCACCACTGTCCAAACGCGCCCCCTGGTGCGTTCTAAATAGGGGGACTAAATCCCCTTGAGTCCTGAGGGTCCATGGCGTCCAACTAGCCCACCAGGTACCTCCAGTAAGCGACACAGAGCTGCGTTGCAGAGAGGTGTAAAAAGGGGCATGGCCTCAGAGCACCTCTCTGCAGCGCAGCCCTGTGGTGCTTTCTGAAGGTACCTGGTGGGCTAGTTGGCCCCCAGGGACCCTCAGTATTGAAAAGGAATTCATTCCCCAACCTAAAATACGCCACAGGGCGCGTTTGCAGAGTGTTGCTGGGAGGGGGCAGGTGCCTCCGGCACGATGCTGGTCTTTTAAAAAATATCTATATATTTTTTAGAAGGGGGACTGTGTGGCCCCCCTTTTTTATTTTTTTGGGCCCTGGGGACCCCATCCCCCGGGGCCTGACCCCTGTTGTTTTTTTTAAAGTAATAATCTAAGCGGGAAGGGGGCCGCGTGGGCCCCTGTGGCCAATTTAGGCCCCGAGGACCCCATCCCCCGGGGCATGGCCCCCGATATATATATATTTTTTTAAGGAGGGGGACTGCGTGGCCCCCCTCCTGGGGCCTCTATTGGCCCCGGGGACCACATCCCACGGGGCCTGACCAATCCGCTGGGGACCGCGGGGAAGCCCCAATGCCCCCATGGTCCCTGCCGGCTCCCCGCCTCCTGCAGGAGCCGGCATTGCTTTTCCACATGGGGAGCTGCTAACATGCAGCTCCCCATGTGGAAAGCAATCTGCTTTGGATTTTGGAAGTGAGAGCAGGAAACCTGCTCTAGCTTTGAAAATCCAAAGCAGAGCTTGCTATGATGGTGCGGAGCCGCACGGCTCCCACCCTGTTATAGTAAACAGCAGTGTCCCCGGGGTGGGCACCGCGGGACACTGCAGGAGCCGGCCCTGGGGTTGGCGTTCCCAGGGCCATCGAGGGCTCCGGGGGGAGTGCGGGGGGGGGCGCACGGACCCCCTCCCAACGTGTTTGAAGCCCTGGGGAGGTTGTGGTCCCCGGGGCTTGGATGTCCGTAACGGACCCCCACATTTGTATTTTAGTGCCCGGGGAGGTGGTGATCCCCGGGGCATGTGGGAGGGGCTCGAGCCCACCCACACAGGTTTATATTAACCCCTTTAGTGCTAAGGTACAATTACTCTTTTGCTGTAATTTCCATTGAAATCAATGGAAAGTCCATGACGAGTTACCCTTGTCATTAGCAGCCAAGAGGTTAAAAAAACAAGCCCCGGAGGGTGGCGGTCCACGGGGCTTAAAGCCCCCCCCCACATAAATTAAAGAACACGACCCGGGGGGTGACGCTTCCCAGGGCTGGGGGAGGGCCGTGTGCCCTCCTGCAAATTATCGGCAAAGCCCCAGGGAAGTGGCGGGCCACGGGGCTGCAGGGGCCCCCGCAATAACAAATTAAATATTAGAAAAATCCCCCAGGGGCTTATAGAAAACGAAGCGCGGGAGACTGCGCTTCTTTTTTTAAAAATTATTTCGGCGGGAGTCGCGACCCCTACACGATTTCCACCTATAATATTTCAAAAATGTTTTTTTGGGCCCTGTGGGTCCTTGTGGGTCCCCCTCAGCAGGCCGGGGGCCAGGGTGTTTCTACCCTGCCCCCTTTTCTTGTTTTACACCTTTGTTTTTACTGTTTTCTTGTGACTCTGTTCACACCATTTAACAAAAAAGGCATGTTCTGAACCAAGGGCTACCTTTTTGCCAAATTTGGTGTAATTCCATACAGCAGTTCGGGCTGCAGCTGTGTCTAAAGTTTCCTATGGAACTTTCAAGACAGGAGCTGACCCGAGCGGACCACTAGTTTTGAAAATTTCGCAAAGATTCGTCAACCGGCGCCAAAGGTATTGGGAAAACAAAAAACGACTGGGTATTCAACCTGCACCAAGCAACTACTCGAGTGTTCGCTACATTCAAATTCAGTTGTGTGGTTAAAGGTCCGTTTTTTTTACGCTGGCTCAATGAACCACCTGACAACAGGCCCGGGATCCCGGAAGGAACTGCTTGTGGATATATATATCAATACCAGGCAACCAAACCATGCCAGCAGAGCAAGTCCTGACCCACTGGTCGCCTTCCTGCAAGTTCAACCTTCACTTATGGACCTTGAAACTCTGAACCACAGAGCAACCAACATAGCTCAGAGCATGCATAACTCCGTTCTTGAACTGAAAAGCATCCTTAACCTCACAGAACAATAGATCTCGAATATCTCTGGTACTGTTCAGGGCAGATCCAGTGAGAGACGCAAATGTAACTAGTCCTGAAAGGGAGTTGTAACTATTGTATGCCACTTGTGTACTATGGACCAGTATATTAAACAATGAAGTATAAAAAGTGCTTTCCTGGTCGTTGGGTGGGTGCTGTAGAGCATGTAAATGCTTGTTGCCCCCCTCAGCACTTTTGATGTTCCTGTGATCTTTCTCTAACCTATCTCGGAGCCTTGATACTGCTGCTAGTCCTATGCCACAGCTGTCATGGTACAGGTGAGCACAGCTTGTTAGCACTTGGGTTTATTTACTAGAAGCATTATCATTAAAAAAACAAGCACTGGCAAAGTCAATGGCCTTAGGAATCTAGTGAAATGTCGATTTTTTTTATTGCAAGCCTAGACCATAAAAAGAAAAGAAAAACAAAAAAAAGGCCACGACCTAAATGTGGTGGCCAATTGGTCATTTAAAAAAAGGCACAAAGAGCAAACCGCGGTTATATTTTTAGTTTAGGATTTTGTCATCTGTACCTCGTTTACCATAAACGTCTTTGGGAATAACATTATCTGTAAATTTATAAATACCCTATTTGCAGTCTATTTTTTTTTCAAACCAGCAGCTTGATTGTAAGAAAAAAATACACATCACCTTTATTCATTTCGTTCAAGAATATTGTAGCTGCCGTATACTACTATCAGAGATAAATTTGGCGTTCAGTCGCTCCTAAGTGTGCGGGTAGTGTATATTAAGGGCAGCCGACTTTGGAACTGAAGAACCAGATTAGAGTCCCGGCCTGGGCTCAACATCCTATGTTTCGCAGCACATCACTTCATCTCCCCAGTGCCTAAAAATATTATGACCTTGTGTAATGTAACGGGTGCTCTTGGAAAGTGCTCCAGTGCCCTTGGACCGAGGTTGTGATGTGTAAAAACAGACAGAAAAGGGATGTGCCTTCATTTCACGCAGGATGTACATGGGCTAAGGCACGCATCCCATTTTGGTTACATTTAATTGTCTGTTTCCGATCAGTCGTGATCTTTTTGACACCCCGGGCAATGATCTAATAATCTGTAAATGTTGATAAACAATGCACTTCACCTTGGGCAGTCTGCTCCTGGTACCATCTGGATATATTACGCAGCCGAGGTGCAGTCTGATGAGCATTTGCTGCTGATATTTCCAACTGATGTGCAAACCCCAGCCGGGCCTGTTCAGCCCTTCTTCCTCTTGAGGTCCTTTACGATAAGAGTACGGTACCTTTAAGTTGGGTAACGATAATTTACCCGGTTCCATTAACCAAGACCGCAAAGAAGCAGCAGTGTGTGCGAGTTAGCTGCGCTAGTTAAGCTGCCTGTTGTTTGGTATTGATACGATGCACAGTCTACAAAAAGAATGGTGTCTTTTTGCTTTTGGTAGTCCGGGGATGTCTTTCCCGGTGATGTATCCATGGTTTTCATGGCAGATATTCAGGCAGCCGTAGCAATAGAACATATTGCTAAAACTGGGTGTTTTCGGTGTGTGGGCGAAAGGCATCTACGTGAACATGCCAGATCCAGAAAAACATCAGTACAGCATGAGCGCACCCTTATCCTGACCCAGATTCTAGTCTGGCATTTCACACGTTGCATGATTTTATTGTGTGTCACTAGCAAGCAGCGGATTTGGTAATCCCTGGAAAAGGGATGTTGAGACGGTGGGAGCTATCTGTCCTGCTGACGCAATATATCTGGGTTTATTAAAGGAAGGAGAATTAAGTCAAAGTGATTGCGGCGCCGGATGAAAGCACTGGCCGCGCGCGTGCAAGCTCGCGTGAACGCAAGTGCTAGGCCAGCCAAAGCATGGGGTAGCACTTTCAAAACCCTGCTTACTAAATGTCTCGCCAGAGCAGCACATGCATGCGCTGGCTCTGGCGAGACCTAAAAAGGGGGAGGCATTGCTTGCATTTATCGCTCAGCCCTGCTGGTCACTGAACTTCATGCTCACCCAACCGAATCCTGCAAATAGCTTGCACTATGTAACAAGGGTACCCAATTGTGCACACTGCACATCTTCTACCACATCCCAGGCAAGAACGACACCTTCATCGACCACCTCATGGAAATCATTACAGCTAAGGTTTCCACCCACTCCAATGTCATTTTCCTCTTCAACTTTAATCTGCACTGGACTGACCTCAATGACCCTCAGGTTAATGCCCTCAAAGACTTCCTTGCTGACCAATCAGTTACTCAAGCCTGCACATTACCAACTCACACGAAAGGCACCACACTGGATAGGATCATTGCTAAGGCAACAGCGGTCAGGCTTAACTCAATAGATCCCTGCGACTGGTCTGACCACTATGCGATAACCTTCCTTTTGCCTGGCACCCACAAGACAAGGCCAGCACAACCTGTGAAACCGAAACTGGCTACATGTTGCGAGAATGACCCCCCCAAATCTCCCAAAGGTCAATGACCTTACAGAACACTACAACCTGACTATGTCTGACACAATTGATGATCTTGCCCCGCTAAAGCTATAAAGTTTGAGAGAGTTAAAGACAAAAGCCCCTGGTTCAACGGATCCCTCAACAATGAAAGGAGAACCCTCTGGCTAACAGAAAGAACCTGGAGACAGCTCCCCTCAGCCTCCCAACTAAAACTGCGCCGACGGACCAGAAATGCTTACAACAGGAACATCCTCAAATAAAAAAAAAAAGTTCTTTAGATCGGAACTGAGAAACGCTAAGAACAGACCTCGTAAGCTCTTTGAAATAGTCAACACCAATCCAACAAACCGGCTAAAACTTCCAAAGAAACCTCAAAATCCCCTATCGCCCTCTTTCTTTACAGCCAAAATTACGTCCCTAGGAAAATAACTTTTTTTTAAATTTGTTTATTGAATTTTTACAAAGAACCTGAGCGTAAGAAAAATAAATGGATGCCAAAGGCAGCAAATAAAAACATAATGATGAAAACACCAGCATGATAATGATAAATGTAGATATGCAAACCCATAGCAGTTGAATCTCCTGTTGCCACAGTACTTGACAAAGTCAACATAGATTTTATATACGTCAGCCTAGACCCGCAGATATCAAATGCAATGGTACAAAGTATAAAGCTAAATATCAACATGATCAGATTGAAAGGCCTCGGTCATCGACCACTCATGATCAGGATGTGAGTTACAGTAGTGAGTTACAATGGTAGTGGGGCCATCAATGCTCATTTCCGGTCTCCACTGGGTGTTCCAGGAGATACCGTTTAAATGGGTCCCAAGTATCGCGAGGTCGGGATGAGAGTGGATGCAGCTCGGCATAAAGGTTTGCTTGGTCCTGCCAGAGTGTCAAGTCTTTGATCCATTCCTTGAATTTGAGCTCACGAACGTGGCCCCAATGGCAGGCCATACGCCGTCTGGTAAGGAGAGTAAATGAGACAAACTTGCGGTGCAACGCTGGTATCTCCTCCGTGTACCCTAGTATTGCGAGAAGAGGGGAAACTTGGAGTTGCAGGGAGGTCATTAATTCCATGCATTGAAAACCTGCTGCCAGTGTGTAAAAACTGAGTTACAGCTCCACGCGAGATGCACAAAGTCAGCGGCTTCTGCCTTGCATCTTTGGCATTGATCTGTTTCGTGGAATTTGTATTTGTGCAGTTTAACTGGGATGTAATAGATGCGGTGCAGGAATTTGTAGTGTGTAATGCATAGCCAACCGCTGGAAGATACTTGTTCAGTTTGCTTACAGCAATACATCCAATTTTGGTCTGTGGAAGAGTTCAGAGGCCCACTTATCACGAGATATGCAGGGTTTGTCAATTAAGTCTGTTTACCAGCTAAGATAGAGTGTGGACACCAGGTGGGATGAACTGTTAGTACGCAGGACGTGATGCAGGGGGGCAACAGTAGGAGGCTCTTGAGGGTAGGAAGGTGTATACTCCTTAAAACCTTGTCTCAGGCGAACATAGAGAAAGATCTATGGGAGAGGGTGGTGTGTTTTTAAATAACTGCTGCGAGGTGCGAAACTTGCCATTGAGATAGAGGTCCCCACAGCAATGAATGTTATGTTTAGCTTTATCCTTGTTGAAGACACCTTCCTGCAATACAGGCATCTTTGGGTGGTATGTAAGCTGGAGTAGTGGAGAATATAATATGGGAGCTTGTAAGTGACGAGCGATGTGACTCCACGCCATGACTGTGCAGTCGACAGATGTCGGGCATGGCTTTCAAGTGTGGATGCAGACAGTATGGCCTCATTGAGTGGGATAGGGTCTGCCAGCCAGTTTTCTGTTGCGACGTGAGGGGTATATCTGGGGGGATGGAGCCAATAATGGATATAATGTGCCTGAGCACAAAGATAATATAGTTCTATGTTGGGCACATCAAACCCCCCTGAGAATAAGGTCACATGTGAGTGTATCTCACTGAAAGTGCTGTTGTTTGCCACCCCAAACTAATCTTATTAGCTCAGAAGGGAACTGAGAGAAGAATGGCCTGCCTGGATCATTCAGTATATTTAAAAACAGATAGAAGAGCTTGGGGAGGACAACCATTTTGATGAGCAAGATCCGTCCCGCCATAGTAAGGGGAAGGGCGTTCCACCATGTGATATTGCTGATGATGTGCTCTAATGTGCGGCCATAATTGTGTCTCATTAACTCCTCGTGATCGATGGTAACATGTATCCCCAAATATTTCACCTCCGTGGCGCACCATTCCATGGGAAAATCAGTAGGGAATTGCACCGCGGATGCTGGGAGTGGAAAGTTTGTGATTTAGTTCAATTAATATGAATTCCAGAGATGCCTCCGAATCTCACAAATTCACGGAGGATCGAGTTGAGGGTCTGCTGTTTTTTTTTTTTTTTTACGTACAGGGTAACATCATCAGCATAGAGTGAAATGAGAATCGGGAAGAGGAAACATCGAAGGGCCTTTTCATGATGGTGCTGCCTAATTTTAGCCACTAGCGGCTCTATTGCATGGGAAAACAGGAGTGGAAAAAGTGGGCAGCCCTGCTGAGTGCCTTGAGTGAGGCAGAAGGAGGGGGAGGTATGACCATTGATTAAAATCCTCGCTGTGGGAGAGGCATAAAGCAGGCGAATCCATTCTAAGAAGCTTATGGGGAGCGCCCATGCATTGAAGGATAGTCAAAAGATAGTCCCATTCCACCGATTCAAAGGCCTTTGTGGCATCTAAAAAACCGGCCACTAGAGCCAATTTAGGGTCCACCGTCTGCTGAATGGAGAAAAGAGTATGGAGGTTATGGGAGGTCGCTCTCCCGGGAATAAGTCCATCCTGATCGGGCAGTACCAGCTTCTCCATCATTAAACTGAGGCGGTTGGCTAAAAGTTTGGCAATGATTTTTCCAGCTGTGTTGATGAGGGATAGGGGTCGATAGGAGTTGCAGCGGTCTGTTTGCTTTCCAGGCTTTAGGAGGGAAACAATAAGCACCTCTCATTGAGCCAGGGAGGATCTGTGCCTCTTGAGCTTTCATGTATACCTCCCTCAACACCGTGAGCAGTTGTTCAAGATAAGTCTTAAAGAAATCAATGGGGAGACCATCAGAGCCCGTGGTCTTGCCCGATTTCATCTGCATGATGCTGTTCTGAACTCATCATCTTCAAACGGAGCTGCCAAGAATATCCTTTAATTATCGCCTAGCCACCTTAATGTGATATTTTCAGAAAATGAAGTCAAGTCTGAGGGTTTGGTCTTTCGGGAGTGGTAAAGGTTTGTGTAAAATTTAGTTAAGGTATGTAATAGTTCAAGACTATCTCTGTGACGTGTCCCAGAGTCATATACTATACCCAGAATGCAGTTGGAGAAGCGGGGCAATCAGATCTCCGTCGTCAGCGCACTGCAAGGCCTTTCCCCCTCCCCATATCTGCGAGCAGTGAACTATTTGCCGCGAAAGCGAACCTCTCGCGCAGCTGTGTTGGTAAAATCAGTGAGTTTATCTCTAAATGTAACTTTCTAAACCCCGGTTGGTTCCTGCCACATATCTGTTTCCAGTTGTTTTATTTCCCTTTCAAGGCAGTGAAAGTTGCAACGAATATCTGAGGACTCCAAAGCTTTTTGCTACATAAAAACCACGCACGTTTCTTTAAAAGCTTCCCAAAGGGTGCTCATGTGAGTGACTGAACCTTTATTCTGTTTAAAGAAGTCAGAGATCTCCTCCCCAAGCTCCGCCTTGAAGACCGTGTCTAATAGCGCTTCTGGTATTAGCCGCCAGATTCGTGGAGAGGTGATCAAACTAGGGGGCTCAATCGTCATGCACACAGGAGCGTGATCCGAATGAGTTCTGGCCATGTGCTCCACTAAGTGAATCCAAGGAACAACCCTGCGGGATACTATCCAATAGTCATGTCTCGACCAGGAAGCATGTGCTGTAGTGTAATAGGTGCCCTCTCTCGCATCAGGGTGTACATGGCGCCAAGCGTCTATCAGCCCATGGTCCGGAAGCAAAAGCACTAGTGTTTCATGAGTTTTTGTGTAGAGACGAGGGAGAGGATTAGACCAGTCAGCAGAAAGGCACAGAGCAGTGTTAAAGTCCCCCCCAGATGACATGAGTAGATCGTACTTTAAGAATTTGTCCCTATAGAGTAGTAAAGTAGTCCGTGTCATCAGTATTTGGCCCGTAGCTACAGAAAAGTGTAACTGACTGCATACCCAGTGTGCCCCAGTGCATGCAACTCCTACCAGAAGGATCGCTGAAAGTGCTGTCCAGAATAAAGGGTGTGTTTCTTTTGACTAAAATTAGAGTAGCACAGGAGTAGGTAGAGTAAGAGGAGAACACCCGCTCTGCAGCCCATCTACTACCAAATCGAGGAGGACGGCGCAGATCGGCATGTGTCTCTTGAAGCATAGCGATATGCATCTGATACCTATCTAGATAAGCAAGGATTTGCCGACACTTACGGGGGTCACAAGGTCCTCTGACATTACAGGTAAGCAAATTTAATCGAAGCATTTCAGGAGGTGAGGCCATTATTCTGGGAGACAGAAGTGGCAAATTAGAACATCATGACGATGTGTGCTATACGCATCTACATCAATGTACACTGGCATGATTATCTGTTGATGCAGGTCAAACGTAATATAAAAAAACAACAACAGTGATCTCCAACCCAACCCCACCCACAGCAGCACCCTCAATCGTGCCGGTAATTTATTGCCCACCCCACTTGCAAGAAAATTGTGACATAGTCCAGGTCTATCAAGTCCAACAAAAACAGAAGTCCAGCTGATTAGGAGGATCTCCCATATAGGGGGGCGTCGCTGGTGGTTCACGGGTTCCTCCTTTCTCTCATGAGCTTCTAGGCAGCTACCCACTGGAATGGGGATGTGATGGAAAAGAGAGGGAGGAGGGAGGGTACTCGACATAGTTCAGGGCTAACACTCTAACCATATATCGAAGCCGTTTACCCAACGTGTTCGGTTCGCATACAGAAAGTTGCACTTATCTGTCCAATATGCACTGGAACCAGTCAGGAACTTAGGAGATGAGTGAGATTAATGCAGCCCCAGAGTTGAACACCAATTTCACCTCAGAGTCTGAGTTTCTGGATACAACGGTCAAAGCAGAGGACGTGCGGTGAAAGAGAGGTACATCAGGATGCAGTCTCCTCCCGGAGGTCAGTTCGCAGCGGGAGATGTAGATCGCGGTTAACAGAGGTTCCTCTCTGATCTTCAGTTGACGGGCTTCAGGAAGTCCTCTGCTTGTTGTGGGTTGGAGAAGATGGTGTGTTTGCCCTCGTAGGATATTCCCAGGCGTGCCGGATACAGGCGCGCATATTCGATCTGCGCTTTTCAAAGTTTTTGCTTGACAACCAGGAATTTGCACCTAGCTTTATGCACAGCAACAGTGAAGTCCGGAAAGATCGTGAATTCCAACCCATCATGCCGCAGCGGTCTGTTCTCTCGAGCCTTTCTTTGTGCGGTGTCGCGGTCCCTGTAATTAAGGAGGTGGGTCACAATAGATTGAGGCGCACCACACTGTGGGGGCCGAGGAACCAGGGAACAATGTGCCTGCTCCACAACAAGCTGCGAAGAGAAGGCTCCATCACTGCATGAACCCTTCAGGAGGCACTCCACAAAGTCCTCCAGGCGGCCCGTATTGGTACTTTCTGAAATGCCCGTTATCCGGATATTATTACGACGACTGCGAGCCTCCAAATCCTTGTTCTTCGCAGCAATTACTTTGCGCAGCTTATCCATCTGCGACACTTGAAGCTGCAGTTGTGAGGTGGATTCTTCAGTGTCTGATATACAACGTTCTGCTTCCTTGATTTGCTTGTCGTGCTTCACCTTTTGAATTAAGAATTCTATGTGGCTGTTCATGGTGGCCATTTTCCCGGTCAAGTCAGTGAGGCTGTGCTGCATAGCGAGAAGCAACGTTTTGACCTCTTTAGGTGTTGAAGACTGAATCTGTACCTATTCCCCGCTAGATTGAATAGATTTCTCCGGGTTGGACCGTGTGACCACCTTCTTGGCGCCGAAGAACAGCCTGGACTGACGGCCATCCTATTTACCCATGCTATCTGTAGGGGATGACAATATGCGGGTAGGCGCCCACAGAAATTAGGCAGATTTTTGTTTTCTGTAGTCACTCCCTATTAGTTGCAGGGTGTACGTGAGAGAGTATTGGGGGTCCAGAAGTCTCCCTCAGGGGGGCACCGACCATCCCCACTCCACAGACTCTGCGCGGTAAGAAGAGATACTGTCTTCCCGGCTGTCCAGGATCTAAAGCCACTGGCTCTGCAGTGTATAGAGTAACAGGTGAGGGCCACTGACGTATAGCACAATGGTGGGTGTCTAAGGGATTGCCAGGAGCTTGAAGGAGATTAGCTTAGAAGAAAGCACCAGGTATATGGAAGTCTCTAGCCCACCACAAGGTGTCATGCCGGAGGCCCAGGTTAGCACGTATGGGCATTGGCGGGACATGTCTGGCGTTACAGGTGGTGGTCTCGAAAGACGTAGGCTTAGGAGAAGAGCCCAGACAGCAGTTTGGCGCAATAGGCAAGCCTCTACCAAGGAAGAAAGTGTGCAGTCCAATCTGTGTCCACAACGCTGAAAGGCGTAGGAGCAGGGCTCAGCAGGTGGTGCTCCGAAGGGGCACCAAAGGAGGGTGGCAGCGTGCAATGGGGTCGCAAAGGGAGAGCGCCCCCAAATGGCCGGCAGTAGAGAGAGACGGCCCCCCAGCAGCGGTGTCAGGAGGTCTCAGTTATGCTGCAGGCCCACAGCTCTCAGCCGCCACAGCGCCTATTGTTAGAGGATGGCGCCGCATACAGGCGTGCTGCAGGCTGAGGAGCAGGTGACGCAGCCGGTGTGGCGAGTAGGCACCACGTACAACAGGCTGCTTTATATTATTGGCCGGTGAGGCCTAGCGACATTCAGCAGTCTCCGCAATGTGGTGGCACGTCAGCCGGTATCTCACCGCCAGGTAGTGGTGTGTAGTGGTGTGGTGCATCCGTTAGTGTTGCGGTGTCCCCCTGCATCATCACGGAAAACCAGGAATGCTGCAGCAAGGGTAGCACCTCTCTTCCCACTTACCACCACAACTTGTAGCTTTAGCAGTGAGACAGATAGCGTGAGGGTCACAGCGGATGATCGCCCATGCAGGATAGCTCAGGCCCTCATCATGGTTCCGGAGGGAATCCGGAGACGTGGATGCGAGTCAGCACCCTTCCAGCGGCCGGGATATGCAGTAAGGAGCAAGTGTCGCTATCGCCGCTGCATCTGTCCGAGGGCCGTGTATGTGTTACCGGTGACAGCAGGGAGGCAGCCCACCTCAGTGTCCGCAGGCGGCCGGCAGGAGTCGAGGTGAAGTGGCGATGTAAGGGCCGCGGCCAGGCCCACAGCCATGTGTAATCCCTGGGTTTGCGTAGCAGCGCAGGTCCGGCAGCTCCCGCGTCCTGCGCTTGCTCAAACCTGGTCCTGGGAGTTCCTATCAGGATCGCAGGCCGGCGATTTGTTTCACATATCTCCAGAGGGTAAAGTGGCATTGTTTTTTTAGCAATTTATTATGCAGGTTAGAGGAGGATAAATGAAATAGTATGAAGCCAAGTGTCCAGAGCCTCACTCACGTGCACCCATCTTGGTCGCGCGCCACCAAGCGCCCCCTCCCTAGGAAAATAACTTAATTCTGCCACCAACATCCGACCTCTTCCTGCCGGTACCCATCTCTCCTCTCTTCCCCCCCAGACAAAACCGAAGAACCAAGCGCACTGGTCCAACTTCAAGTTATACGACAGCCATTCCATCTTGAAAATTCTATCCTACTTAAATCTGAAAAAACACTTTAATGACCCATTCCCCACCAAATGCGTGGCCGCAACCTCCCAATTTATCATTCCCATTTGGACTACAATAATCTATGCTTCCCTGCTACAAAGGCCCATACCTTACTCTCTAAAAGCCAGTCAAGTTGTCCCCATCTTAAAAAAAAAAACATTGAATCCTGCTACTTCAGACAATTTAAGACCAATATCCCACTTCTCGCGAAAGCTTTGGAGTAAT
Organism: Lissotriton vulgaris; assembly: GCF_964263255.1. Taxonomy (NCBI): domain Eukaryota; kingdom Metazoa; phylum Chordata; class Amphibia; order Caudata; family Salamandridae; genus Lissotriton; species Lissotriton vulgaris. Next base: position 101,836 of record NW_028251462.1, on the reverse strand, counting down.
GTGTGTAACTTTAACTGAGCCAACATATCACCAACTTCAATCTGCTAGACAAATTCCAATCCAGGTTCAGGCCTGGGTACAGCAAGGAAACTACTATTCTCCATATTGTGGATGGTGCTCTTCAAGCCTTTGACCAAGGCAAAACAGATCTCCTAATTCTACTGGATTTATCGGCATTCGACACAGTCAACTAAGGGAAACTACTCGAACACCTCGAATTCAGGATGGGAGTAAAGGACATTGTTCTCAAATGGTTTAGATCCTTCCTCGGAAACCACACCCAGAAATTCTTAGTCAACAGTAATCTATCTGCTCCTGCCCCAATAACAATCAGAGTTCCCAAGGATCAACATTTTCCCCAACCTCTTCAATCTCTACCTTGAACTGTTAGCTGAATTACTACGTACCGCCAACTTCTCCTTCCACATGTATGCCGATGTTAACCAGATCTACATCAAAATCTCATCTCTAGAGATCTACTCTTTGAATGAGGCTCTAAAGCTGACTGTTGAATGGCTTGCCTGCAACTATCTCAAACTAAATGCACAAAAAATGGAGTTCCTTCTAATCTCGCCCCCTAAAAGTAACACTGACATCCAGGAATGGACCAAGTCGATCACAGCACTAAACTGCACACCGACCATAGTGGAATCTGCCAAATCTCTCGGAATAATCCTAGACAGCATCCTGAATATGCGCAACCATATCAACTCGATGGCTAAAACTGCCAGGTTTCACCTGAGCTACCTGAGGAAACAAAAAAACTTTCCTTGATGCCTCGGACCTAAAAATGGCAGTCGAGGCATTAGTTATCTCAAGAATCGAATACGGATGCTCAACCCTTTCAGACCTGCCCACGATCTCCATGGCCCCCCTAAAAGCTTGCCTCAGCGCTGTCGCCAGACTCTTAACAGGCTGAAAAAAAATCAACCACATCTCGCTGCATCTAAAGGCGATAAACTAGCTTCCTCTTGAAGCCAGAATCCAACTCAAACTGGTATGTATCACCCACAAAGCACTACACAAGAAATCCCCTGCATATCTCGCACAGAAAATCATGGTTTCTGGCTGAGCCAGAAACTCCAGGTCCGCCAGAGACTGTGTGCTACACCCACCCTGCTTCTGAAAGGAAAAAAGCGTACAATTGTGCTTTCTCTGGTGTCGCACCAAGAATCTGGAACTCGCTGCCGTCTTTCATCAGAAAAATTCCCTCTCTGTCAATATTTAAAAAGAAAGCCAAAACCTTCCTAATGGGTAACTTTCAGCCATAAATGATGCATTGCACACAAAGCTCAATGGCTTTGCTTATTTTTGTTGCTGCTAGAGTTTGGATTGACTGGCTGCTATCCATCTTGTACTGACCTTATACTCCCACAAATGTATTTGCTGGATTTCTCTGCATTATGATCTAAACATTGTATACACCCTGTTATTCCCCAAATGTTTCACTTCCTTCTACTCATGGTATTTTTTTTCTTTGACTATTTCATACTTGTATACAACCTGTTATCCATGTAAAGCGCTCTGATACCCTAATGGGTCATGTTTGCGCTGTATAAAACACGAAATAAATAAATAAACCAAACTTTCTGACCTCAGTCCGACAACTGTAGCATTGAGTTCTAAAAATACTTTGACTCAACACCCCACTGATGTAGGACAATCACTGATGTAGGACAATATTTACCAAAAAATCTTGCAACTTAAAGGATTCAACAAATTAGATCTAATAGGCATTGCAACTTTAGTGGAAGGCACACAAGAGCATGGAATAATCTTAAGAGCACATAACAGAATTGGACCTTAATAATTCTGTAAAATTGCACCAATAGAAAACAGGGTATTGCCCCGAACCTCTGGGGAAAAAGACAGATGCCTAATATAGGAAACTTTAACCATTAATGCACCCCATTTATCAAACTTTGGGAGAGGTTGGAGGGGGATCTTCACAAGAAGACTAAGAGTGGGAGAAAGCAGTTCAAAACGCTAGAGAGAGAATTTTGCTAGCTATAGCCCAACATTTTCCAAAGAGTCTACTATAACAGAGTGCAAATGATAAGGTTTGGAAGGGCCAGAAAGTATTCATGTTTAACAGGATGTGGGCACTTAGGAACCTTCTATCACACTATTAGAGAGGTTACAGACAGGAGTGGGAGACTGTATGGGACCAGTATAACACAAGTGCAAACCCCAAACTCTTTATACTGGGAATATGGCCAGAAGATACCCCTCCCAAATACACTAGAATTTTCTATAATTTAGGAATGGTGGTGGTACATAGAGATTAACAAAACAAAATAGGGTAGCAGAAACACTCCAACACCACTGGAATGGAAAACCAACATGGATTTGTGTATGTTGGTAGAAAAGAGTAGAATTTAAAGTATCAACTTCACTGGAAACACAAAGAGATACGAACGTTGGGAAAATACTGGGACATTAATTATAAATGAAAATGCGGATTTCCGATTCCCTCTCCTTTCCCTCATTCGCCCAGCTATCTCTCTTCCAACTGTTCCTGCTCCCTGCCTCTTTTCGGATGCTCCCCATTATTATTACTGAAAAAATGATTGGATAAGTATTGATAAATAAGCAATGTTAAAGAGAAGAATTAACTGGGGCTTTATAAGCTTGTATTCAATTATAACAAATAATTCGGATTTGTTACTTATTTGTACACTATATAGGTTATGCAAATTAATAAAAAAGAGTGCATTTTTGAAACAGCAAAGAAATAAATATATTTAGATCTACAGCTATATGTATGAAAGAGGTTTTTCCCATGTTCATTACATTTATAAATCTGTGTATTTGTTTAGTGTTGCCTTACTTCCCAAGAATGCAGCAACTTTTAATATTTATATGATCTTGAGCTTCTAAATTAGTTGAGGCAGTTTATTCAGTATATCACAAATTGATAGCCTAAGGCTAATGTCATTATTCATTAATAATTTATATGTTTGAATTAGATTTCTAAACCGCGATCAGCCAACACTGGGGATCTTGACACCTTACAGATTTCCAATAAATGTTTCTCATTCACAACCTGCACACCCGCTCCTCAAAAGTGCTGATGACTACTGGGCTGTACACAATCATTATTCAGATGCAAGTGTTGATGATGGAATGTATTTCATTTTTCCACATGTTGAAAATGGCACAGTTTCAAGTGTATTTATGGAAACCAAAAATATAGCAAACCCAGAGGAGATACAAGAAGAAGCAGATGAAAACAAGTGATGGAATAGCAGAAAAATAAATGCTGCATTCATACTAAATAAGTACAAGGAAAAAAAGATTTGCAATGCAATAGGTCTCGCATTTACCAGAGTTTGAGCTATTGACATTGCAAATGACAATGACTTATTTCTGTTTCCGGTTTTAAAACCTAAATAAAAGGCATTGTTATTTACAATGCCAATAGCTTAAACTTGCGTAAATGCGATACCTATTGCATTGCAAATGCTTTTTAGGACCTGTGCCCTGGCTGTGGCACACACTGGCTAGACCAGTGCACACCCAAATCCAGTGGTGCTCATCACAGAGCTGCCTGACAATGCAGACAAGCGCTGCTGTCGGTAAGCAGGGAGCTACAGTGCGACCACCTCCACAGGTAAAAGTGACGGGGTGTCCTGGACTGCGATCAGCGGTGAGGCACTTGCCACTGCACGGGAGACCCTCCCTCCTTTGATTTACCACAGCGCTGTCTACCAATAAATACCCCCTGAGACAAGAGTCAGTCACCTCCATGAGAGATCGGCCATAACAGCCCTCAGCATCGACTAGCTGAACGGGCCGCGGAAAGACTTACCTGATCCCAGGGAGGGCCCGGTGCAGAGCGGCCTAGCGCAGAGACAGAACGGGGTGGGCAGTGAATTGGGGTCAGATGCGCGATCTGTCTCTGCAGGGCGGCGGAGAGGTGCTACAGCCTCCGTAGGGCACTCGCTGCCCTGTATGGGGCCCTACCTTCCTGCTCGGCTGCATCGATTAACACAACTGGCTGTCCTCGGAGAGAGAGCAGCACTTCAATACTAGTGCAGAGCAACCCGGTATAGCCCACCACATCAACATTGCTAGTATTAGCCTGTGGGGCCCATGCGGACTTAAAGCCACCCACGGCGGACTGGCGGGTGGGCTGCAGAGTGGACCAGAGGTGGGAACAGACTGGGCCTGATAAGAAATGTTTGAGGAGAGTGGGTGTAGCTGAGCCCTGGATGAAGTAATACAGGCAACACATGACATGTACATGGGCTATTATAGGGGCCACATAACAGGATGTCAGGAGGCGGAGTTATACCTTTGCGGGGGTGGGGTGATAAAGGTCCCTACACCCAATGCAGCAAGTAAGTGAGACACTGTGACAGTGTGATCTACTGCCCTAACCACGGGGTCTTTAGAGGCAAATTCACAAGCGCCACAACAATGACACCGAGCACTCCCTTCCGGTGACAGCTACCGTTGAATTCTTCCTAGTGAGTTGAGAGGAGCGGCGGTCAGGCTGCAAGTGGTCTTCAAGGGCGTACTCAACGATCAGACCTGAGGGACTACAGACTCTGGGCCGCTATGCACGCTTACCCTGCGTAGCCCCCCATCGAAGGCGAGTGGTGACCACAACAAACCGCCAACTGCTGACACCAGTGGGCTCCCTTCACCCTCACTACTATGGGAAAAACACATGTAAACAAGCGTCAATTGTGAATACAGCAGTACACCCAATCACTACCTCAAAAGACGGGGCTTACCAGCCACGTTGCTTAGCAACTAGTGGAGGCGGAGCTGACCAGAGAAGTGACGGCACTAAGTTGCTGCTAGTACTGCCCATCTTAGTGTCATGGATGCGCAGTAGCTGCCGGTGTGCTTGGCTGAGGCTCCTGCGTGCCACTTAACATCTGTTATTCCTGGGCCCTCTAGCGCCGCCAGTATATCCGCTCTCCCAACCATGGTGTCTCCCCTTGCCTACGCGATGCTGTGTTGAGATCTCGCCCCCATGGGGCTCCTACGGATCATGATGCCGCCTAAGTTGCAGCTGCTTGGGGTGCTGGCCTTCAGAGTGGCCATGCTCTTCCTGGAGAACCAAATTCAGAAGCTGAATGAGTCCCGGGGCAAGTTGGGTAAGAACACTCACGGTGTACGGATAACGGTGCCAGGGGGTTAGAACGGGATTCATACAAATACAGATGAGAGAACATGAGAGAGGCTAGGACTCGAGACACAAAGAAAGAGCGTGAGAGAAGAGAATAGCTTCTTTTTGAGAGACAGCAAAAGAGGCCGATAGAAAAAGAGAGAGAGTGAAAGAACAGTAGAAAAAGAAACAAATAAACTGAGAGGCAGAAAGCAAAAACGAGAAAGAGGCAAAGAGAACAAGTAAAGCGATCGCGAAACTGAAAGCGATCGCTTTTGGAAACATAGAAAGCTGCGAGTGGTGCGAGCGTGCGGGCCACAGCGAGCCATATCGTTTCAATTACCGCGACCGTGTCTGGGCACGATAATTGAAACTATATGGCAGGAATGCGCGTAATAGACACCAATAGGCCATGGGCGGAGCAATGCGCCGCCTTTGGCCTATTGTGTGCTATCTTTAAAACAAAACAAACATGCACGCAAAGGCCAATAGCACAAGCATGTACAATTCCAGGGTCCATTTCTGAACCCCAAACAAAAGAACTCTCGCAGTGCAACGCTAGGAGCGAGATCTAAAAATAGGACAAACACAACCTATACCAATGTGGATAATCAAAGGTGGGAGATTTTGCCTCATTCTGTCATGCTTGCGGCACTCCCAGTTCTCATAGTTACATTATATTCAAGTGCTTGGCCAGTTTTATGAATGTCAGAGCATCAGTAAGTGCCATGTGTGTTTTATTATGAATCTGGCTATGTTGAAAGCAAAAAAAAAAATCACTTCTCAGCATGATGAGGTACAGTCAAATAATGACTGTCTGAATATATTTCAACAGGCAACTACCCACTTCCTGAGTCTATTACTCTGATGTTTTGTGCGTACACATGTATGGGGATGGAGTCTTCTTTAAAGTTATAAATGCTTTCAGTGCAAAGGTCCTAAGATTTTTATGAATATATGCTACATCTGCATTGGAATATTCTTTACCTGCGTAAATTTAGAACTGTGGCTTGGTTGTATATACATGCAAATCCTGTGCATGCCCACTTTAGGATTCAACACATATTTTTCTGGTGCTACCAAGGAAATAAGGTAGCCACCACACGCTTCTTTTCTCAGGAAAGCATGAAAACAATTATACAATATTCCTGTGCACCCCAAATTCAATGATGTACAGTCCTGTTATTTATCCACAATATAACATTTTCCTTTTTTCTTTTTATTTACTTCCTAACAGGCCTTCACATATGCATATGTTCTTAGATGTAGCCTTCAAACATGGAAATATTCATAGATGTAGCTTTTACCTGCGCCCCACAAGCTCTAGCAAAGCAGCCTTTTTAGGGCTTTATCGCCGACTGTGGAGATGTCATTGTAGATATGCAATTGAATGAGGATTTTATTCTGTAGCCCAGTGGGAAGCATGAAGGTGGTCATGCTAGCTTGACTAATGTAACGAGACCAGTATGCCTCGAATCACTGTTCGTGAATAGTGGCCTCCTTGCCACCTGGTTAAATTAAAATAAAATAAACTGTATTTTGTTTTTTAAGCAGCCTTTTGTAACATTTATGAAAGCTTTAAATGCAGGTCATACCTTTTTTTAATTAAGAAAAGTATTATTTTATTTCAAAGAACATCATTTTGTTTTTCATTTTATTATGTGAAGACCAACGTTTCTAATGGATTGAAATATTTTCTTTTTTTTATTTTAAGGAGGGGATGTGTTGCACACGTAGTTCTAATGCCTTGTACTTGGGTATATTGTTGTGATGTTTCCCTTTGTTTGTGTGATTTGTTGAAATGTTGGTTTTAACCCCTTCCGCGCGGATGACAAAGCCAGCTCGTCATGGGCGTTACCTGCGCTACGCGCATGACGAGCTGGCTTTGTCACGTAACGCGGGATTTTTAAAAATCCAGTGCACAGCGGGAAAACGCGGTAGCGCGACAGAGGTTAAAGTCCTGCCATTGGGAGATTCCAGTCGTTCTAGAATCTTCAATGCTTTTGCAGCTGGATACTCCAGTTTGTTATGTGTGGGGTCTCTATGCGTGGACTACTTTGTACCAGAATAAACACACACAGTTTTTTTCACTTCGCTGTTGCCCAGCTTTTAAGTGCTGCCCACTTGACTCTTCCACCTCCCACTCAGCAAGGAGGAGCCAGAGCCCATCCTCGCTGCCAATCTATATTATTTCTTCCATATATTATAATTATATTATAAATCTATATTAAGTCCTGCTTATCTATGTTTGATTTACCCTGTGTTCATGTATTAAGCATTTTGACTTTACTCTAACGTTCCTGTTTATTTTTATTGTTTTGATATGCCAGTACTAGGACATATACTGTAATGCGCTCTGATCTATACTACTATTATAAAGAGAGAACTGTGTCCTTTGAGCCAGGTAAACTCGAAAAGTACACCACCAATACAAACACCCAATACATCTTTGAAAACCTCAGGGCAAGCAGAAGGACATAGGCTATATAAAAAAATATATATATACGTTCTTTAAAAAATTTAGGAATACAAAAAAAGTAGTCCCTTGCAAGTAGCGCCGGCCACGACGTGCGTGATGACATCGGGAGTGCGGGGAGGAGCGGCGTTCAGGAGCAAGAGGAAGAGCAGCCGACAGGAGCGCGGGGAGGAGCTGCGGACAGGCGGGGAGGAGCGGCGAACCGACAAGCGGTGGGGAGCGGCGAGAAGCGGAGGAGCAGTGGAGCGGTAAACTCAGCAGCGCGGGGAGGAGGTGCGGATGAGGTAAGTGAAGCAGCCGCGGGTGCGCACCAATGGACGGGCGGGGGCCATGAACACTGAGTGCTCAAAAAGCATTTTCCTCAAAGTCGGGACGTCGGGGGAAACAAATCGTGGGCAGAAGCGGTCAGGACCTACGACGGGCATGGGCTATGAACACTGAGTGCTCAGAAAGCCTTTTCCACAAAGTCGGGACGTCGGGGAAAACAAAGCGTGGGCAGAAGCGGCCAGGACCAACAAAACGGCCGCTCTGCTGCGCCTCTCCTGCTGCGATGCTGCGATGCTGCGATGCTGCCCCCAGCCCCTTCTGCCCCTGGCAACGCCGGGGCGGGCTGCTAGTATATTCATAAAGTTCGATCTATGCCTTCTTCTTTTATTTAGCTTTTTGATTTTATTCTTATGGTCCTGCTTCCTTTTATTGATTTGTTATACCTATACACATTTACTGTAAAGCGCTCGGATACCCGTGAGGGTCTTGTCCGCGCTATATAAAACTTTCAAATAAATAAATAAATAAGTACAGTCTTTCAACTGCAGGCAGCAGCTTCTCTCTTCTTCTGCAGGATTCCATTCAAACAGGTGTTCCGAGCCAGCATCTTTACCTCAGTGCCTGCTTACACCCCCATACAAGTAACACTCCCCCTCCCTCTCCCTTACTTCAAAACCATGAGAACAAGTAGGGTAAAGGGTGATCTGGCCAATCACTGGTCTAGTTCTACTTGCTTGGTGTGCAGTATAAATTTTGCGAGCCACCTCAAATGACGTGGTCTTGGGCCCGTGATAACTTTTGAAATGTAATCTTATCCCATGCTGGGAGAGCACTGGACACTTAAAACCCTGGGGCTAAATGATGAAATAGAAAACTGCAGCCATATAGTACTGTTGCAGGCCAAGCCCTTTTATTTAGTCACCTCTGAGAAAAGTCATTTTTGAAATGCAAAAACAGTCCTTCTGCACCTCTTTCAAATATAGAGGAGTTCCTCGTATGAACTCACTCTTACCTGGTGTAGTTGTGAGTAGATTTCTATGAATTTTCAGGCCAAGCAAAAAACGTGAACAATGTTGGCTAACACTCAAAGCTCTGATTTGTCAGTGGGCTAAGCATTTGCTATTAACTTTTCCAGTTCTTGGCACCATTTTATTACCTTTTTCACACTTCACTTTCAATCACGCCTCTAGAAAGTTCTGGCCAAATAGCATATGCCTCAGCAGGAGAAAATGGCTTTCCACAAAGAAATTTTGATTGCATGTGAAAACCCTATTTGCATGTGGAAACCCTATTTCATTACATGCCCGTAGATGCAATTGGCCACATTAACCAGGATATCTTGTGCTAGTGCATCATGCAAACCAAAAAAACTAAAATCACACAAAGGTAAGTGAAATGAAAAGTGCTGTCACAGGACAAAAATTAAAGGCCTAGCTTGTCCATGCTGGTTTAAGAGCATCAGACTAATATTAATGCAAAATGTTGCACATTATTCACTTTTCATAAATGTTTCAATAACTAGTATTGCTACAAAGCACATAATTAGCCTCGAGTGTCAAGGTACAGGTTTTGCATGTTAAAACCTGCCAGCAATAGAATATCTCAGCATCGCAAATGAATACGTACATTTTTAAAAGGCAAATTAAGCTGCACGTACTCAACAGCATTTTTTCCTAACTTCTTGGCACAATGTAACAATTGCTCAAAGCTAAGGTTTTTAAATTAAAATATTTCTCTCAGAGGATTACTATATTTGGAACACATTTCTGACTTTCATGGGCGTGTCACACAAGCCCAGTAATACAAAGATGTCTGAGTCCTCGACATCCTTCAGCAATTCAACGAGTAAAATGTTCACTGGTAGATTTTCTCCAGGTGAAATAGTCCGCCTGCGGAAATGTCACACAAACGCAGACTTGCACATGTAACTATTTTTTATTCCAAGACAAACCATTTTCTGTGCACCCCCATTTAAATGTTTGATTCACGGTGAAAAAATGTGAACATGGGTATTTTTGGAACACTCTGGGTTTGCTAAGGTTTTTCTGCGGGTAAATAATACGGCACAACAATAGTCTTCATAGCAAAATGCTGGTCGAAGAAAAGTTGGAAGAACAGTTCTGACAATATAATGGAGAGCCTCACTGCTATTTAAAATGGGCTGGAGTGTACGTTTATGACAGAAATTATTTATCCTAAATAAAAAAATGTAAAACTATTAAAACAAAAATGAATTTTGTCGCTAAAGTGAAAATCCTTATATCGTAAGCAAATTGATTTTGTCGCAGTCTTTTTTTTTTAAACTCAGCAAGTAATTTTATCTCATGGTCTGTGTGGAATTTCATTAAATCACTTAAAATTGATAGTTGGAGGTGTAGGTTGTTTTCCGCTTCCGCTTATATCAAATTCTGGGGGAACGCAAACTATGTATTTCTAATATAAAAGTTGTGTATAACCTTTCATATCCTCAGTACAAGTATGGAAGGTATGGAAGGCTTAAAAGTAAAGAAATCCATACAGGTATCAATCATGACAAGTGGAGGATGACAGGTGAGGAAAGATTACTGGCTTTTCAAGATATGTTTCACTGCAAACGCTGAAGCGATATTCATGCAGCAGAAACACTTAGTCTAGTCACACCTATTCAAAATATACTTTTGCATATTACATAATATAGGAGGTAACCAAATAAGAACGGAGTGGACCAAAGACTTTCATGACCTACAGGCGGTCATTGAGGAAGAGTGATTTGGTTGGATTACGATGAGAATTGTACTTGTCAATATAGTTGGATATGTACAGCAAGATGTGTATGCCCAGTGCAGTTTGCATTCTACTAGATTTATGTAATCTTTTAGTCTATTAATGTAATTATTGTGCTCTTTGAATCCTTTCCTGTATGAGAAGACAGCAATGGATTAGGACTGAAGCAAAATATAAACCATTGAGTTGTTTCTGTTACAAAACTGAATATAATACCGTCATTTACTTACACAGGTGTATTATACATTTAACTTGCATATACAATACCCATCAGACCCCCACGCCCCTGCTGTGACTGCCTAGTAAGGATAAACTCAAGCTTTACAATTCCTATGCATGGACAACCGCAAAGTGCAAACTCCCCCTGCATTCTTACATTGACAATGGGTAAGAAGATGGCGGGCGAGTGACTGAATTCTAATCAGTGTGCCACCTGCAGGGAATTTGCGCGTGCTTCTCACCGAGTGGCATTACAAGTGCTCATCGGCCTGCCCGCCCATTGTCTAAGTTCCCACTTATAGTCAGTGAGAGAAGGCGATCGCAGCCGACGTTAATTGCTGAGGGCATCCTTTTTACCCACTGAAGAACAACATGGGAGTCCAAGCCTCAATTAAAATTCAAAATATCTGGAGCTTACCACCTCTTTCGTTGCCGTGAATGCACAGTATGGAGGAAGCAACACAAGGTCTGTTCCACCCAGTTCCCTTTCCAAGGAAACAAGTGCTTGTACTGTTTATGATGCTGCTTGTACCCTGTCGCCACCCTTGTGACACCCATGTCCTACCCACGTAGGGCGCAGACACCGATGCAAGTTAGCTTCCCAATCCCATCTCCATAAAATAGCTATCATCCTTCTAAAAGGACTACATTCAATGAGGTGATCTTTATAAATTTTACTCAATTTTTTCTCTTTGATATCAGTTACTTTGACCACTACATTTTGTAAACACTTTTCTCGCTATAAATTCTTATTACAGCGTACCCTAAACGCCATAGCTGTATAAAAGGCACCCGTCCAACCACCTTGTGCCTGCACAAGGAATTGCAGTGTCTAGTGTTAATGAAAAATGGTTGCCCTTTTGCCCACATTTTACAATACATATTTGTATCTGCACATATTATATTATATATTCTTCACATTTGGCACTATTTTGACGTCAGAACTCCTTCAATCTTCCTGCAGTTCAGGAAGTAGCTGGAGACCTACCTCTTAAGGAGCACTGTCCATCACACACAAGGTAGCCCTCACCTGGTACACGCCTTATTTAAAAATTATCTGAATAGTACTGTAGGGCCCTTGGCTTGGTCAGCACACCATTGCTTCCCAGATAGGTTTTCTCAAAGGAAGTACCCGACATACATAGTGCCGCCTATCACTAGTTGCAGCAGCCCTGCCAAGTACCATGCATCACGCGTTAGACTAACATATTTTAATATGGTGGTCAGCATCACTGCAATAAAATCCATTATAACCCATTTGTGCCTCGACTACCTGCGCGCACTGAGTCTTTGTGAACTAAGCAGGAGGTAGTGACCGCGGCTGACGCACTACTTTACAGCATTGCGGCGTCTGAGACAGACTAGTGTGCAATGAATGAGGGGCTAGTGTATTATTTGATAATATGACTCAAAGATGCAGTTGATTGGGAGTCGGTATCACACTAGATTGTACAAGGTGTTGAGACTGCTATAAGTATTCAGATTTTACCTCTGTGGTATTTTCAGTTTTGACAAATGATACTGACCCCACAAGCTCTAAAATGCTTAATTTACCCCACATTTTACCAAGGTCATGCTCTTCTAATATGGGCCACTTTTTGGGGGGTGCCCCGGCCTATTTTTGATGCCAATCTGACCCTGCCTTTCTCTGCTTGTTTAGAGTGAGGTGGCTAGAGTAACTTTGGAGTCTCCTGAAGCTGTCCCCTGTGGTATCCTGTGAACCTCGCCTTTCCTGCTGGATGTGGTGGTGCTACCAACTCAACTAGAATCATCCTTGGGCAAACTCTGGAAGGGACAGGACTAGATTCTGTCTTCTATCGGAGAGTGCTATTTTGGAGGTCCCTGCGCATTTTAATGTGACTTTCATTACTTTTACAAAAAGTGCTGCTGCAGTTCTATGGATCTGCCCACTTAAATTGAAAAGAAAGCAAATACAGACTGAGAGAATCAAGTTCTCCTTATAACCAGAGTATAACAAGCATTGCACAACCCATTTGATTATGGTTGTGAAAACCATGGTCCTCGAAATCCAGTATTGGGAATACAAATAAACAGGAATGGCAAAAATGTGTGTCTGATGATTTTAGCCATGGTCTCCACCTTGCTCTATTTGTGCTCAAAGGGCAGCCAGAGGCCACAACAAATATTTTTATGATAGGTTTTAGTTTGGTAACTATCAGCTAGATTAATCAAAGAGCCGTTTTGCGAGTCCTTAATAGCGATTATTAAGGAATTGCTATTAAGGACTTGCAAAACGGGATTCACGTAGGAATCGCTAAATAAATTGCGATTCCTACACATTCCTTATTTGCGATTAGCAAATTGCTAAAATAAGATAGCGATTTCAAGGGTGCCAGGGGAGTCCAAAGGACACCCTGTAGCACCCCTGAAATGCCAATTTACACAGGTGTTGCACGCAAGTGTGTGTGTGTAACATGCAACAGAGAAAAATGCACTAAAGTGCATATTTCTATTTTTTCGCTATTTACCACGAAGTCAGACTTCGTGGTAAATAGCGGCAAAATTTTGCTTATTCGCAAATTAAAATTGGTTAATGAATTGCATTTAAGGAATCTCTAATAGAGATTCCTTAAATGCAATTCCTTGCAAATATGCGATTTCACAAATAGCGATTTTTGCATTTGGGATGATGAATCCCAAATGCAAAAATTGCGCTTGCAAACGGCCAGATTCTCAGAATCTGGCCCTTTGTGAGCGCAATTTCCTTTCATGAATCTAGCTGCATGTCTTAGCCTGTTGAATATTAACAAAAATGAAAAAGTTTGTTTTCTCTTGTTAAGCAGTCTCTGTATTTTAGTGTTATGCTTCTAATGACACTTTGTTTATCTAATAAACTATATATTTAGGTAAGCTTGACAAAGGTCGATACACCGGGACTAAGTATAAGTATTGGAGTGAGTAGCCTATGTGCAGGTGAACCATCAGAAAAGGGTTGAGGAGTTGCATCAACTTTGCCTATTTAAGGCGGAAACTTCTGACCATTTCCACAAAAGCTGGCATTTCTCAATATATTTACATTGTCTATCCTAAAACATTTATTTGTCTGATGCAAATCACTGGGCAGACGCAGAACCCTCTTTCTACTGCCATGTCTCCCACAAATACAGGGCTGTGTGGACCATTTGTTTTCCTTGTCTCGTTTGCCTATTCATAATCCTCCCTCCCCCTCCACATTTGCCTTCTTCCATTCCACCCCACCCACTGCAGAAGAAAACATGGTAAAGGCCCCATTTTCACAGCAATTGGGACTAAATGCCAATATTGGGCAGGAGGTCTGGGGTCCGAGAGGATATGAAGGAGAGGCTACAGAAGGGGTGGAGGTGGTGAGGAAGGCGACGCGTGAAAACCTGTTCGTGCATGCTTTATTTACAGTAACAGTAATCTAATTAAATATGTTGATATTTGAAACTATAATAAAACATATTGTACTTTTATCCTAAAGACAATGAGCAGGACCTAATGCCAATTTTCTTTCTTCCAAGATTATCTAAGTCAGGTCTCACATCTCAGATAATGAACTCAATTATTCATCAATGTCATAATGACAGTTTCATTACCACTTAGCATGTAATTCCAGTTTGTCCAAAGTAGGACCAAACAGTTGAACCAGAAATTACAGCTAGACCTTAATATCCCCCTAGCTTCCTCCCAGATAAGGGATTTGATAATGCCCTTAGCTGATCTATGGAGCCTGTTGCTAGCGAATAGCTACCGACCCAAAACAAAAACCGATTGCTCTTGATGATGCAACTGTAATCGAATGTGAGGGCTGGGAATCGAACAAGGAAGGCTTCAGAAAGCGTAGGACATTGCGCCGAATAATAGTTTACCAGGAAAGGCAGCTTGACTCAGAAAAGGCTACCATCACAATGTAGCTCTAATCAGAGAGAACAAGCACCCCAGCACGGCTGCCAGTTAACCATAAAGGTATCTTAATGCATCATTTATATTCCTAGATTTGTATACGCTTTCTTGTTTTTATGGTAAATAAATATACCTTTTTGCTAATTTTTTACCATTTGCTGAATGCGATATTATGAATTTCTTTAGCACACGATTCTAGTTTTCGTGATTTAGGCCAAGCCCATAATTGTGTTGGTCACACAACTTTACCAGGGTTGCCACGTCCCTTTTAGAGAACCCTTCCCCCCAGTTTTTTCATCCCACTTAAAGCACCCAGTGAAAGCGTCTGAAACTCAGCATTTCGCTGCTACTTAGTGGAGAAGTGTGGCTCACTGGTTAGAGGAGGCAGACCTAGAAGCAGAGGTCAGCCCGGGACCAGGGTTCAATTCCCCGCTCGGCGGGGTCTTGAGTCCTAAAATGTCCATGGACTCGACAATTCTCGCTCCGGTGCCTACGCGATTCATGGGTTCACACTCTGCGACTCTGGGCAATAGCTTGCTTAATCTCCACAACGGCCCCTCGCGGTGGGATGCCTGGCTTTCACCTTGCGGATACCCTGCCGGGGTTATCTCACAGGGGAATACCAGGACGGGTTCCCTAAGCAAGCGCTTAGAAACCGCTTGGTGATATGCGCTATATAAATTCCTGTACATTTACATTCCTGTACATTTACATTTACCAATGTCTGCAGCCAGGACAGGTAAGGGATCCAGGAAAGATTAATGGTTGTCGTGGTTAAACCTTTGGACAGTGTGCACTGTGTTACAAGGCTGATGGTGGGTGGCTCCCACTCTCAGCAGATGCAGGTAACTTTATATTCAAATGCATTATGCCATCAGTGAGCAGCACTCATGCAGTGCAAGTAAATGTGAGCATAAAGTGGCACTTGAAGCTCTTCAAATCGCAGCAAGTGGGGTAATTTCCGATACTTATCCTTACAGGGACTTTTCTGAATGGGTTTAATTCACACAGTGTCACACTTAGTATGGAATGTCACAAATAATCAGTTTAAAGAGGAGAACTACTGGGCCATACAAACAAGGCCTCTCTCAGGAATGTAACCCTTCACGCTCGGGACACAGCTTTGTTCATAACTTGGAAACACGAAAAAACTGCACCACGTGAAGTACATGTGCAGATCCACAACGAATGACCTGCAGTTTAGTACCATTATTAACGCAGGGGCAGCTTCTCAATGTACTTCAACACCTCATCAGGGGTAGCAAGCACTATATAAATGCAAACTCTACCCTCTTCCACCCCTCCATTATCCTTTTCAAACCAAATAACAGACCAACATGTCCACCGCTCAAATTAATTTCATATTTCTCTAGACAAATTCTCTACTAACCCTTTTTTGGTTCTGGAGTAGCATGCTACTCGCCGAAAATCATTTCAACACCTTGTCAGGGCTAGTAAGCGCAGCATAAATGCAATTATAATACAAAACAATAATTTAAAATCTGTATAGCGCTATGGATATATAAAAAGCGGAACCGTCCAACACCTAGTTTGGCATACCAAGTGCACTCCAACTAATTGAAAAATGCAAATCCATTACTAAGTTCTGAGAAATTCCTCCAACAATAGTTGAAGTAGTAATTTATCTAATCGTGTCTGCTACCCACGGTAGGTATGTT
Source organism: Lissotriton vulgaris (assembly GCF_964263255.1). Lineage (NCBI taxonomy): Eukaryota > Metazoa > Chordata > Amphibia > Caudata > Salamandridae > Lissotriton > Lissotriton vulgaris. The sequence goes on along the minus strand of NW_028251462.1, from coordinate 85,425 downwards.
GTATACATTAAAATGAATCAGCACGGTGTCAGCTCTAGAAAAGCTACTGATGGTGGGGAAATGTCATCAATGCAAATATATAAAAAGCTAAACCAAACCTCCTCACTGATCTTTTTGGGGATGAGGGGAAGACATAAGAGTCATTCAGACTTTGCTAATGGGTGACATGTACCTTCTAGTTTGTACTTTTTAAAACATTTCTGGACTTCGAAGCTTGCAAGGGAGTAACTCTGACGGCTTTGATGGCAAAAGTGGTGGCTCTTTAATGGTAATATAATTTATATCTCTTTGTGCTCAGTGCTGTATGGCTGCTAGACACATTTGTTTACACACAAACGCTGGTAGTGAAGTCAATGTAGGTACCTGTGAGGAAGAGAAAGATAGTTTCCTTACTTTTAGCATGAACACGGTCTTGGGTAATACCTGGGTGGTGATAAGAAGGTAAGAGAGTTGTGGGTTCCACTGTCAGCAATGGATATGGCCAGGGCTTGGGTGGTTCTCCTAACATATTGATTAAGCAGGTGTGATAGCACTTAGGTAGATAGCTTTGCACTGCAATTCATTAGAACAAATAGTGGAAAGGAATTGGACTTTTTACAATTATTTTCACAGCCATACTGAGGTTTTATTTTTTTTTATTTGAAAAGTTTTAGCTTGTTTTATTTAGAGAGCAATAATACCAGCAATACACTAGCACAGAACCATATAAAACTGTAAAAGAAATATATATGGTTCATAAAGCATTCTCCAGATGGTAATTGGAGGCGTCATGGTACTCAGCACGGAACAAAGCAATATCTTATGCGACTGCTTGTGTATTGTTAATGCGGTCTGAAAACGTGAATACAACGGAGATAGGCTGAGGTTAGGAGTGGAAGCGATAAAGATCAAGCAGGGAAGATGGGCACAAGGGGAAATAGCCTAAAACTAATACTAAGCATAGGAGAAGGATGGGATGAAGGGAGAAGAAGAAGCAGAGGCTGGGAAGGAAGCTATTGGTGCGAGAGTAAGGCTTGTAAGTAAGGGACTTCGTTTTCAGTTCTAAGAAGGGGAAAGAAAAGGACAGACTCTCAATGTACAGCTGTTTATTCAATGCACGGCCTTTGGGGCAGCTTTGTGTGTGGGCAAACACTGCCTGCCTGGCACTAGCGCCCTTATTCTAGCAAAGCTGTACTCCTACAACCCCCTAGAAGCAGAATAGGAGTTTACAGGCCTTCATGACAACGCAGTACGTTGTATCAGACTGGATTATTTCCCGCAAGAGGTTTATAAGGAGCATGCAGAAAAGGCCCTTTAACCGCAACTTGCCAAGTATCTGCTCACGAATGAGTTAACACTGACTGAGGGGTGGGGCATTCTACGTTGATTGAGAGCAGGTATTTCAGCAGTTATTGCTAATATCGTGTTCCAATATGCCTCTATTTGTATGCATTTCCACCCCATGCTGTAAAAACATGCGCTTGCCCTAGGATAGGTTTGGGTATACGTTAGTTTAGTGCAAGTAATTAAATTGCGTATACTTGAACCCCAGGTTACTGGAATCCTTTTATCAGCGTACCAATACCTTCCCCATTCCCTGTTTGTCAGTTCCCAGCCCATTTTCTAATTCCATGTTTCCCTGAGCTTGGTTACATCTGCTTGAGATCTTTCTGCTAGGGCCTTATTTAGGAGTGTTTCTGGTTTCCTCTCCACTCCATGTGTTACCAGTAATCGTGTAAGTTTTGAGGTCTGCGGCTGGATTGTTTCTTATCCCCATTCAGGTGAGTCGCTCTCAAAAGCAAAGAATTGACCGGGCGTTATTCCATATGTGTCCACACTAAATCCTCAAATAAGAGTAGCACTCCTCTATTGTATGTCAGACACGGTCTCGCATCTCTCCTCAGTCAATGTCAGTTCATCTCATATTTTAAAAATCTTCATGAAGTGCAGTAGGGACCATATTGAAGCCTCCGGTACATAGAGCTGGAGGTGTTTCACATATCTTTGCAACATCTTTGCCAGCAATGCTTAGCTGCTTTCACTAATTCAGGGCCTTCATTGCCCGATATGGGCCTGCGAGTACTGTCATATATAATGTTGTTGCTGTTAATTTTAGTTCTATATCCAGCTTTTTAGAATTCATCCTTCTTCCAAAGCATGGGAAATTGTATTTGGAGGTCAGATGAAAATTCTCTTGATTGGTGGCTCATCGTCCTCCCCTTTCGATGGGCAGCTGAGTCTTGTTAAGTGCAACTCTTAGCCGTCCCTTATCCTAGTATGAGATATGAAAGCAATGCATGTCGTTCCTAGAAGATAGTCTTCATTACCACTGGTAGAGTTGTGAAAAAAAGACAGTGGTCTACGCAGGTTGATCTTAGATATTGCAACCCTGCCTACAGAAGACCGAGTTTACACCAGAAAGGAATGTACCTGCATATCAATTCAGATGCTTTACCTAGATTTCCAGCTAGTGATTGATTTCCTTGTCTATATATTTACACTGCTAGGTATTCAAATGTTTTCCATTCCCAGAGTAGTTGGTCTTTGCAAATTGGTCAAGCTCTTTATCGGTGGTTGTCCGAGGTCAAACAGACAGGACTTCCCCCAGAATAATATTTTCTGTTCTACCATGGCGGACGTCAATGTTTGAAAGGTAAATTTGAAGTACCTGTGCAAAAAAGGGGGAAAAATTAAAGCAGGAAGGGGAGCTGAAAGCATAGGTAATTGTGTAAAAAGCTGACACACAAGGGGAGAGGAACATTTGGAGTAGAAACAGATGCACCACAGAGTGCTGAATGATAAAGAGAAAGAAAAAAAAAAAGGAGTGCCCTAAAGTTAGCAATCTGAAGATACAACTAGTCCACTCTTAACACTGAGACCTAAATGCTCTTGGGTAAGACAAACAAAAATAATAGGAATGAAAGGCACTAAAGCACAGAGCAGACACCTGAGATAGAAGTCACAGCCGTTCAATCACGACCAAGGGGCTGACCCATAGACCACAAAAATCTAGGTTATGTATTTGAAACAATAGGTCTTGTATTGGAAACAACAGGTCTTACAAAGAGCCAATAAACTGACCCCAGAGTTGAAAACAGAATATATTAAAACCTATATCTGGCTGGTGCTCTTGCGCAATAGAAGGCTCGACACACATTCATTCTCATTGTTCATTTCAGAGACAGTATATTGGGTTTAGGTCAGACCTGCTTTAGGGCAAATGTCTGTCTTGTTGCCAGCTTTTTGTATAGAACGTGCAGGACTGCCAAGCCAAGATTCTCTCTAGGAAGTGCCAGTAAAGTTATATTTGGCACACAAAGTTCAGAGAATTGCAAACAACATTTTCTAATGTGAAATATTAAATAGTTCCGGTATCCTTGAATCACTGCTTATTCTTTTTAGGTAGTACATATCTAAAATGCTTCTGTTTCATATTTAGACTAGGAAGCGACATATGGCTCAACTCCTGCTTTAGCTCTCAGAGCCAATTCAAAACTCTGGTTTGGCTCACGCTACTGATTTTCTGGCTTGTCTTCAGCTAATGAATAGTCCCTTTATAAACTCAAAAGCTTCTTATAGCAGCTTTGTTGGCTACAGTCATTTTCGAACCATTGCTTGAAAAATGGGCAATTGAACAAGTTTAACTTTGATAATGCATTTTCTGATAGATGCTCTGTCTAATCAAAGAATTGTTTAGAATATCCCTAGGAGCAAGACTGGATCCAGAAGATTTTAGCATTGCCCTCATGTGCCGGTAGGTAGTGCCTTGCAGCTCTACGTTGACTTTTTCTGCCCTGGAAGTGGCAATAGAGCCATATATCGTATATAAGCTCCACCCCTGTTCGTCGATGTCATTTTCTTCCTTCATTCCCTCCTCACTCTTGGATGCAGAGCCCAAAAATAATCTGAGGTATCAGTGGGTAAATCTCTATTTTGAGAATAAACCACTGCACAGAATGGAGAGGTAGAAGGGCAGTGAGGAATCTGCAGCTAAGCAAAATATCCCAGTAGCATGAGCGGTATCTAAGGTAATGATGCATGATCGAAGGTGAGTAACCTTTTCTTCTGATCGATACTTCCAACCACAGATTGCCCACCTTCAGAATAAATACCAAAGCAGTACCTCCCAAAGTGGTGGTTTTGTGGAATGTCTCAGACCAAAATATCCTTCAGGACCGAATGTTCAAAATGCCCTTTCCATTGCACCTGCCTGCCAACTTCAGGAAGAAGATTAAACATAGTCAACTGCTGCTGCCCAACCTCCACACACAGAGGTGCAGATTATGCCCTGTTGCTGCAACAGGAGATCCTCCCGAAGAAGTAGCCTGATTAGAGGGCAGATGCTCCTATGCTCAGAAGCTCCAGGTACCACTCTCAAAGCCCAATCTAGAGCCACTAGGATGACTTGGGTCAATTGTTCCTGATCTTCTTCAGTACTCAGAGCAGGAGAGGTACTGGCCAAAATGCAAAGGCTCGATTCTATATTGAATGCGTCTCCAAGAGTCAGCCTTCTCGGGAACTCCAGCCTGCAAGCGTTTTGACACTACATGTTCTTGGCAATGCTGAAAACCAGGTTTATCTTTATTGCTGGAAGTTGCCTTGTGGGTAACTGCCATTTGTGATTCTCCAATTGCCATTGCCTGAGCTTGTCCGCCCTGGCATTAAAAGATCCCGCCAGGTGGTTTCAGCCATCCCCAGAGATGAAGTGCCTCTTTACACAGAACCCAGGACCCCACCCTGCTCGTTTCCACTCCACATTGTGGCAGTGTTGTCCATGAGATCCTAGACCAGCCTCCTATTGATTTCTGGTCAGATTTCAGTGGCAGGTGTATTGTCTGCAACTCCAACTGGTTGATGTGGAAAGGGATCTCCACTTGAGAACAGTGTCCTCTGATCTCCATCTCTCCCAAATGACCTCCTCTTGCCAGCATACGCACATCCGTCACTATCACTGGCTTTATTTATTATTTATTTGTGTATTTTATAGAGCGCACAGCTACCCCGACGGGGCGTCCCGGCGCTGAGAACTTTGAGGGTGGAGGGCACAGGGGGATGTTATAGGGAAAACAGGTGGGTCTTCAGTGACTTACGGAATAAGATTTCTGATTGGGAAGAGCGTAGAGCCAGAGGGAGCTTGTTCCAATGCTGGGAGGCACAAACCTCAAAGGTTTTTCCGCCTGCCCGTGAGCGTTTGAAGCGTGGAGTTTCCAAGAGAAGGAGAGAGTTGGACCGTAAAGTCCTGTAGTTGGTATACGGTCGCAAGGTGTTTTTCAAGTGGGCAGATCCCATACCCCTCGAAGCTCGGTGGGCCAGCGTCATAGCTTTGAAAATACACCTTTTGGCCATTGGCAACCAATGCAATTTGCGGAGGTGGGGAGAGATATGGTGTCTGAAAGGTATTCTTTCCACTAACCGGGCGGCGGCATTTTGGACCGTCTGGAGTTTTTGACATTGGCCTGCTGTGATGCCTAGGTAGAGGGCATTGGCATAATCAAGATGGGAAATGATCAGTGCCTGGATCACAGTCTTACGGCAGTCCGCTGGTAGGTAGTTGATGAGACGCTTGATGGTTCTGATCTTGCCAAAACAGGAGGCAGTCACTGTTTGAACCTGGGTATTGAAGCTGAGATGATTATCCCAGCGGACTCCAAGATTTTTTACTGAGTCTTTAGGTATGGGGGCTTGGCTCAGATCTTCTGGCCACCATAGACTGGAGTCCAGAGGGGATGGTGAATTAAAAAACAGAACCTCCGTTTTTCCAGCATTGAGTCGAAGGGAGTTGGCATCCATCCACTTAGAGATGTCTCTGAGGCAGGTTTTTAACGGATCAAAAGCTGAGGGAGAAGGGGAGTCGAAAGTGAAAAGAAGCTGAATGTCGTCAGCGTAGGAGGTGGACTTGATCCCAGTCTGAGCGATCAGTTTTGCCAGGGGGGTGAAATAAACATTTATTTGCTTTGGGTTGGGCAAGGAGACGAGTCAGCCACTGGACCAACTGATGTGGAGACCCCACTGCTGGTCTTGTGCAGTCTCCTCTAAAACCTGTATAGAATCAGACAGGTTCCCTGTTACTGGGCCAACTGAGACTTCAGGTTCCTCTGCACAGACTGCATATGCCACCTGGCATAGTTGACAAGAAGGATGGAAAATGCCAAGAAGCTTCAGAACAACTTTTGTCAGGACCCAGGACCAGCGGCGGCTCTCTACTAAGGCAAAGGAGCCTAGTAAAAGTAAAACTAAAAAGATAATAAGCAATGTTATTTTAGATTTCAGTTTCCTGGGGCGGGTTGCTCTGCTGACAGAGCAGGGGCCAGGGGGAGGAGTGGTTTGCCCACTCAAAGTGAACATGAATGTTTGGCCAGCCATCTCAGGACGGCCAAACATTCATGCGCACTTCGCATGTTCTACACCTAGGCTTCATTAGGTGGAGAACATACCCAGGGCTCCCATTCCCCATCTGAACGCCGAACCATGGTGCTCAGACCAATCACAATGCTGCATTACAGCGTTGTGATTGGTTTAGGGCAGCCTGGGTGCTTCCTGCTGCCGGACTCCAGACACGAAGAAGATAAGAAGAGGACAAAGGAGAGGTTACCGGTAACAGTCAGGTAAGTGTTTTTTCTTTTCATTGACCCCCTCCTCCTCAGCCCACCACCCAGTCAGGTAGGAGCCACTCCTGCCCAGGACAGAGGCTGAAACATCAGGACCACGGCCCGAATGTCTTACACTTGTTGTGGAAAGAACCTGCACCATATTCAGGATGGCTGCAATGTAAGATAGCCTCTTCAAAGAATTCAGGTGGAACTTTGCTACACTGATTGTGAAACCCAACAATGTTAGAAGGTTTGCCGTCCTCTGGATATGGTCTACGACTGGCTGTAGTGAGCCTGCCTTCAACAGCCAGTAATCGATGCAGGGGAAAACTGGAAAACCCAATCTCCGCAGATGTGCTGTCATCACCATCACTTTCATGAACATTTGAGAGGCACTAGTGAGGCCAAAGGAAGCTTAGAAAATTGACCCATCTTGCACTGAGAGTTGAATCCATAAGACTGCATGATAGCTACATGAAAGCAGGTATCCTGCAGGTCCAAACCCACCATCCAGATGGATGGATCTATGAAAGACAGAATCTAGGTCAGTGTGACCAACTTGAATGTATCCTTCCGCAAAAAGGCATTCAAAGGGAGGAGATCTAAAATAGGACAAAGGCCCACCCCAGTCTTTGAAATGAGGGAATAGCAGGAGTACCAAAAGGTCCCCATTTCTGGGTCCGGGACCCTCTCACCTGCCCTTTTGGGAGCAAGATGGCCAGGTGCTCGGATGTGGGTAAAGATGCTTTGGGTCAAAGAGTTATTGCAATGCATAATCTTGCTGAACGATCTAAAGGAAGAGACCTCCTCCTATAAATACCTGTGCATAACTTTTGATAATAAACTTAATTGGAAGTTGCATCTTGACACCTCTAAAACCAGAACTCTGCCAAACACGGGGGGTTATAAAGAAATTTCAAAAGGTAGAACAGGGACTCCTCCACAGTTAATCTATGAGGCAGATATATTACGCTCAAGTTCAAAGCGTAACTGGGAGGAATTAGAAGGTAAATGCCTCCAAAATCTTTTAGGACTTACATCTAGTGCTATGGTGCAAGCATTAAGAGTTGAAGCTAGGCTGAGCTCTTGGAATTGCATTATGGCAAGGCAGGATGTGTGGTTTTGGCATAAACAGCGAACCACTTTCAAACTTAAAGTGTCAACCTTTTGCACTAAAGAAATATATCAGGGAGATGTTGACGGGCTAGAAGTGTAAGGGAACAACTTCAGAGGCTGGTCAAATATGTTAATATAAATGATTTTGAAAACTGATGTCCTAGTCCCTCTTCTTTTGTCCAAAAAGAAATGTAAAGAAAGAGGTTCAGTGGAATATAGGGCTAGAGTTTACAGTATCTTACCTTAACTATCTCTCCCCACTACGTAAGGGAGTCCTGCAGAATTCAATGGTGTACTCTTACGTTTCAAGTTACCGAATGATCAGATGCGGACAGCAATACTGAAATTCTTATTCGGGCTAAATGACGTCCATGTGACCTTAGACGGGGTTAAAGTCCCTTTGGACTGGAATAGTACCTGTGAAATTGGGCTAAAGGTAGGCTGCTCAAGTGTACTACATGTTTTAACAGATTATTTCTATTTTCTAGCAATTGGGCCTCAATTTTTAAAACCTGTGCTCATCATATTTGGTATAAAAGCTAGGAATTATGCAATACAATTTGCATATGATAAGCAATTTTTAGACTGAACATGTTTAATGGGTAGGTTTTTAGTGGCTATGATGAGCTGGATCGATTTTATGTGTTTTAGTGCTTATTGTAAAGTACAATAGTCTATAGTTGAATAAACTATGGTCTCTGGACTATGGTTTACTACAACTACGGAAGGACTCACCTGTCGGATGTTTATTTTGCCACCCTTGGAGTAAATGTCTGCTCTTGCCTCCCACAGGATGGCAGTGTGCCACTAAGGGCAACTGAAGCAGTTTGGTGGCTAATGAGGGAGGGGTACTGGATTGGGAAGTTTGCAGTCCCTGGTGATCTGGATGTTGTTTGCTTAATCCTTACAGTGAAAGGACTGCGTGCCTGTTGTGGAAGAGTGGGCTTTGGAGTTGGCAGTATACCATCCCCTCTGGAATAGCCACAAAAGAAGCCTTGAAAGGGACTAAAGTGTTGAGAATACTATCTGGCACAGGAAGAAAGGTCTAAGTAATGCACCAATATATCTGCTTTCTTTGAAGCGTTCAAACTGGGCCAAACAGGAGAGATCCTCTGTATGGCATATCCATCAAAAAGACCTGTGCATCACCACTGAAGCCTGTGGATATCATTCAAGCATGATGTCAAAGCACCACACTAGTGCCAATTGTCCTGCTCAACAAGTCGGTGGTCTCCATTCCTGAATGTATGATGTATTTGACTGCATCCTGGATGGTTTGACCATCCTGGATGGTTTGAGACAGGTTTGCCTGAAGTTCCTTGGGGTCTATCGGTGAGATCCCACTAATCACTTCACATAAAGTAAGGGATTATCTCCCCAGCTAGCAGCTGGCTTTGACTAACAGGAGGGCTAGACTGGCCAAAGAAAACATCAGTTTCTCAAATACTTCTATTAGTTTAGACTTTCTACCTGGGGGAGCTGTAAGGAATGAATTAGGGACTACCCTGCTGATAGAATCCCGAACCACCAAACTTTCTGGTGTAGGGTGTTGTGTCAAGAAGTCAAGGGTTGCCTGGCTACCTGCCTGTTAACCAGCTAGCACGAACAAGGCTTATATTAGGTGCCCATTAAGGTGTAAATCAGGGCTTCATTGAATTGAAATAGAGGCTAAGAGAAGGTCTGTCCAGGTTGCAAAACCTCTGTTAACACATTAGTTTTGACGTCTATAGTTGGAAAGCCCATGGGCAGAACACAATGTCCACTGAACTATCCAACCCCACAGGCACCCTGCAAGTCCATGTACAGGTAATCTTCTTACTGTTGGGGAAAGTAATCTCCATCATCTTCATTGCCATCTCCATAGGCTGGTTGACTCTGATCAAAGTTGTTGGGCCATCAGGATACAGCTCACAGGCAAAGGAAAGGTTTTGTATGAGTTACATTAAACTCCTTCTAATACTCCCTTCAGACCACCATCAACTTTTTTTCCATCAGCCAATATGGTTCCCTCAGAAATTTTAACCTTTGAAAAATTGGTATTGAAAGATATTTCTGAAATAGAAGTTTGCCGTCCCTTTGTTCCTTTCAATATCACAATGGATGAGAAGAATGCCATAGCCAGTTTAAAAACCAATTCTGAATTGGTGATTAAACCGGCCGACAAGGGCGGTGGGATTGTGGTGCAGAACATTGATCTATACAAGAGGGAAGTTCTCCGCCAACTGAATAATCAGGAACATTACTGCAAACTATCTAAAAATCCTACTAAGGATATTCAACGACTTATAACTCAGGTTACTAATGATGGCCTTGCACTAGGGTTTCTCAGTCGCAATGAATATCAGTTCTTGAACAAGAAGAATCCTAGAATACCGGTAATTTACACCTTACCGAAAATCCATAAGGACACCACACAGCCCCCAGGACGACCAATAGTATCTGGTTGTGGCTCGGTCCTAGAGCGCCTCGGCCTATTTGTTAACTTCTTCATCAAGGAATTTGTGCCTGTCACTGAGGGTTACATTCGTGACAGCATGCATATGATTAACATAATTGAAGATCTTCCATATGACCCCACATCCAGAGTACTTTGTACTCTGGATGTGGAGTCACTGTATACTAACATCCCTCAGACTGATTCCATTCTGGTCATTCAACAAATCCTTGATCGTCGACCCAGGCCGCACCAAGTTCCTACTCTTTTTATTTTGCAGTTGCTTGAAATTTGTTTAACCAAAAACGTTTTTGTTTTGATGATCAATACTATGGCCAGATTAAGGGTACTTCGATGGGTGCTGTTTTTGCACCAAACTTGGCGATCCTATATATGGACCATCTTGAATGTGGCCGTATTTTGACTTCCACTAACCCCTTCCATAGTGGCATTGCCCTATGGAAGAGGTATATCGATGACATTTTTTTAATTTGGCAGGAATCAGAAACTCTTCTTGCACAATTTTTACATTGGCTTAACAGCAATTGTAGTGGACTTACATACACCTTAGCCACAAGCCATGTATCTATTCCTTTCTTGGACCTTAACATTCAATACTGTGAAGGTCGCCATATCACTGGATTGTACCGTAAACCTACAGAGCGTAATACCTTGCTAAGTTATCAGAGCCACCATCCTCGGGCATTACGTGATTCCCTTCCATATTCGCAGTTCCTGCGGCTTCGTAGGAACTGCTATATGAAAGAGGATTACTTTTGTGAGGCCAAGTATCTTAGTTCAAAACTTAAAATGAGGGGCTATCCACATAAGCTCATTCGGAGCTCATTAAAAAGAGCTTGGTACTGCCCCAGGGACACCTTGCTTGAGCCCAAAGCCAAGACCACTGAGAACCGACTTGTATGTGTGACCACCTTCTGCCCGGCCTCGAATCTCATTACCAAAAGTGTCAAAAAACACTGGCCTGTTGTAAATGCTGGAGTACTTACTGTAGACAGACCTTGGTTTGCCTTCAAAAAATCTAAAAATATTAAAGATCATTTAGTGAGGGCCGCTTTACCTTCCACCAAAAACACTGACACCTTGGATGATTTATGGGGTCTTCCTCGGGTAACTGGTCATGCTAAATGTGGCATTTGTTCTATGTGCAGTACCAGCATTGAAGGCAAGGAATTCAGCTATGAGGATGTTAAATGCAAACGTAAATACCTCACTAACTGTAACAGCGTGAATGTTATTTATGCCATTCTGTGTCCATGCTCCAAGATCTATATAGGTCAGACCACCCAAAAAGTACGACTAAGGATGTGTCAACACAGAAGCCGTATTCGGTGTAAGACGCCCAACGCACCGCTTGTTGACCATTTTAGTGCACTGGCGCACACGGAACTGGATTTCCAATGGACTGTGATTACTCAGATCAAGATACCTCCAAGAGGGGCCAACTTACAACAGCTTCTGAATAAAAAAGAGCTCTATTGGATACTGAAAACCAAAAGCATATTGAATGGGCTCAACTGGGCCGAAGACTGGACCCCACTTCTATGAACTGTCGGTTTGACCTTATGCGTGCTGTGCACATACAATATAGTTACTTCTTTTATATCACTGGCTGATTGGTTCATTGCACTATGTTTCCTTTGAAATTATGTAATCGTTAATTTTAGCCCACTGTTGCCTTTTGTCCCTTAATTTGCAAACTCAAGTAGTCTGGGTTATTATGTGCAGTGCCAACCTTGGGAAAGCGTACCTAGTGATGTATAAGTAAAATGTGCATTTGTTTATGGTGTTGCCATGACTACCCAGCATAGAGCCAAGCACGATTACCTAGGGATGTATAAATAAATGTGCAATTGTTATGGTGTTGCCATGACTACCCATCATAGAGCTAACCGCGATTATGGCATTATAGCCCTGTTAATCTTACCGCCAACCTAGAATGATAGCTCATTCTTATCAACGGGGGCATATGGAAAGTCTATATTGCAGAACGAAATGCTTCCTTTCCTTCTTTTATTCACATGGCCCTTTCAACTCACATGCGATCGTGTTATAAAAGTAAATGCGGTTTTGGTTATGGCGTGACTACCTTTCCAAGAGCTAACTGCGATGACGGTTGTATAGCTCTTTAAACTATACTGGTTACCAAGATTGACAGCTCAATTGCTATAACGGGTGCATTTGAAATTTTAAATCGCGTAATGAAATGCCGTTTTTTCCTCCTTATTCTATAATTCACACGGGTCGTTTTTACTTACACATGATTGGTGGCACTGGCACACATGACTAGGTTCTCTACTTCCTGACTGCTCCAAGATGGATGACTCATGCAGGTTTACTATTGGTCTTAATTCCGACCATGTGACCGCATACCAGCTACTTCCTGGTTTTTCAGAACTGTGCCTTCAGGGCGATTTGTTCCTCGGACGCGGATCGCATTGTCGGCCCGTCACTGCTGGTTTCAGGTAAGAGCTTAATACACAGGCTCTTGAGTAGTTTTCTGGATCGCGCGTCCTCACCTCTTAATATTATGTCATGTGGAGAAATAATATAGTGGTTTTCTCCACAGCCACCCTCCTATCCCAGAGGTGTTATTCGTTGCCCAACAGGTAAGCTGAGTCTACATTAAGTATCAGCTTAAGACGGGTTCACTAAACTTGCCCGTGGTTTTAATTCGTTTCACCCTCCTATTCTAGGCATTTCCAAACACTCAGGCTATTGAAATCTACGCTATTTTTGCAGGTACATGCTAATTCTGTGAGGAGGTGTGGTGATGGGCTCTGATACTACCTTCATAATGTATATTTTGATCTGTAAGCGCACTCCCTTGTGGTTTCCATAACTATCTGTTCTGCACTATAAATGACAGCCGGTTAATATGTGAAGTATTCACGGTGACAGAGGGCTGCAATTCGGGCTTATGCTTTTTGCCACTAATAAACTATGGATTCCCATATTCATGTCGGAATTTTTGCATGTGGGAGTCATGCTCTGGGTAATTAATACTGTCTGAACCCATAGTATGTGGTTGTTTTGCGGGGGGTAACTGCAACACCTAAGAGGCTTTTATTATAAAACATGCTCTGTATGTACAGTTTTTTCAAAGAAATGCCCTAATCTATGTAATTGTTTTTCTTTTTTTTTCTTTTCTTTCTTTCCCATCTTAATTTTCCTTGATGTTAAATATATGGTTTGGCAATTATTGTCCCTAGTAAGGGCTGAGCAAGTTAATTTTGACTTTTTTGAAAAGTGTAAGGCATATAATAAATGTCCTGAGGATGAACCTTTATTATTTATAGGTTCGAAACGTCGTCGACTGTGTCACACTATATGCAAATGAAATGTATTAATTTATGTCAGCAATAGTGTGTTTGTATCATCGTCTGATTGTGAATCAACTACACAGACTGTTCAGTTGCCTTGGTTTTCTTTTCCTTTGTGTGTCAGTTGACATCGGCTGGTGTCCTGCTGTTAACACTTTAAAAAAAATTCTAAAAAACCTTTCTTACTAAAAATAAACCTGTCCGGCTGGACAAAGAATATAGTGTCTATTTAGCCTATATTTATTTGATTGTCAATTTGTGCCTTGTCTAGGGACCACTGTTCTGGTTATAGATATAACTACCCTAAGGTCCCTAGCATATTGCTTCCTTGGGTTCCCTTGTACACCAAAATGTTACATTAAACTGGGGGCATGTGCGTTGGTACGGGATGAATTTGACTCAAGAGTAGCAGAGGTCTATAGGACCGGAATCTTTCACCGGTGGCAGCGGCCAGCTTTAAACTCATAGGGACGAGGGTGGATTTTCTTTTTGCCAGACTGGAAGTCCGCTCTGGTACTGGAGTGGAACCTGAGGCAGATTTAGGAGACACAGATTAGGGCAGACTCGCTGCTAGTAACCTTTTCTGGAGGACTCCATAGATCCCTTGGACAAGAAGGCACGTCAAAGGGAGCCAGAAGAAGGCTGAAGATTCACAGCATGGCCTATTTAAAGGCTTCAAACTGTTGCAACATAGATAAAGGACCTGGAAACTCAGGGTGCATCGGGAACAGTTGCGGAGGAGGATTGGGAGCGAAATTGTGAGGCACCCTGATATCTTTGTGACTTCTCAGGCTGTAGAGGAAGTAGTAGGATGAATCCTGTTTGCCTTCTTGTGCTTCTGCTTCGAATTTTACTTACCCAGAGATTTGGACCGGGACCAGGACCTGTCGCAAGAACGGCCCTAAAAGGGTTCTGTGCCCTCGACCTCTTTCAGTATTCAGTGCATGCAGCCTCACTTTGTGTTACAATGTCCTCTTTGGATTCAGACGGTCACACGCATAGCAGGACTTTGAGTCGTGCCACGAACGAAAACACCAGAGTCACACCTCATGGGGATTTGTCACAGATGTTTGCTTGCATCAGTCCCTACAAGGATTAAATCCTGTACTTTTAGGATGGAAATAATTCTCTTGCATACTGGAAAAAAAACTATTTATAGGAAAAACTTGTCAACTGATAAGCAAGTAGATGGAAGCGAGCATAGGATCCGCGTACTAAGGCACGTAAAGAAAGGAATGACTGACGCAGAGGGGTGAGGTTTACATGCAGCTCCTCTGTAACTTCTGGACTGAAGTCAAAGCAGAGCCGCATGGTGCCCGCTGCATGGTAGAAATGCTTGTTAAATGTTCCGAGTCTCGGCAGGCATCTGAGGATATTCTAAAGGTGAGGAATGTGCGGTTAGAAGTACCCATCAGAAGGCAAACACAGTAGTCTTCGCTACCCTCCTCACTATTTATAAAGGATGTGCAAGTGATTGATTACACTTAAGTGTAAAGGAATGACTGTAAAATGTAACTCGGTGTTTAAACAAATAAAGCAGACCTCGTTGCTATGCTTTAATGAAGCAGAGTGACCACTGAAAGGACTACTAACCCTGAAACATGAAAGCTGTTGGAGCTGTGCCATAAGACTGCTCCACTACCCCTTTTTCACCCCATGTGAACACTTATAAAGTGCTTAATTTAACATTTGAGCTGTATATAGCAATTATTAAACGCAACAGGTGTCCAGAGCTTAAGAGAATGCCAAATAGCTCAGTAAATGGGTTTCAATATTTTAATAAAGGCTTGTTTATTCTTCCCAGTACTTATTTATTTATTTCGGAGTTTTATATAGCGCTAGCCATTTGTCAATAACAGTCCAGTATACAAAGAGTGTCGGAGTGAATACAGTGTTCAAAGGTGGTTCATTAATCAGTAGAAGTCAAGTAGCATTCAATGCAGGGTTCTAAAGTTTGCGGTAAAAGTAGGGGGGGGAGTACTGTGCGGGTCAAGAGGAAGGTGTTGTAAGGAGTGATCTTTTCGTAGTCACTGGGTCCTCTGGTTTGTGGCGGAATATTCTTGTAGGTCCGTTGTCACTTGGTGAGGGCTCGATTGAGGAGAGCGCTTTGAGCTGGCTTTTGAATACTTTGAAGGAAGGGTTAGTCCTGATATGTATATGGATGGCATTCCAAATTCTGGGTGCGTTTCCGGAGAAGGACCTAGATAAGGTCTTTTGTTTGCAGGTTTTCGGGTGGATGAGTAGCAGAGTGTTGGTGCTTCTGAGGTTTTTGGTCTGTCCCGCTATCTTGAGTTTGGCGGCTAGATAGTGGGTTTAGCTCCGTAGCCACATTTATCGACATTTAAGGTATCTGGGCGCAAAAACTTCACTTTCCAGTAGGTATTTTGTTGAACCTAGCAGACCACAGAGCCCATCTCCATTTGTACTGCACTCTATGCAGAACATATTGATTCAAATCGATGAGCCAGGCTCAGAAAACGCTGGTGTTTCATGTGGGCATTATTCACCTTACCATCTATGCTTTATTATAACGTTCTCAATTCATATCTAAACCTTTAAATATACATCCCCATACCAAAACATTATAACCATCATATCACCTTGAAATATACAATTCCATTAAACCAATGTTCACGTCTGAATGACTGAGCAGCACATCCATTATCGGTTTTCAGAAAAGGCACAAAAGACCGATCGAGGTTTCTCCAAATTAAGATTAGAACTCTCTCCAAACGGAGCCCTCTTTTTGTATCACACAACAGAATGGTGATGGTTTTACACTCATAATTACAAAGCAAGCATTTCCTATATTGATTTGGGTAGAACACCAAGCCCACCATCACATTTAAGACTACAAAGAACAAAACCTAAGGAGGATATCATTCTATTGATCAACTATGCCAAGGCCAAGCAATACAATTAGTTAGGCTCGTAAGAGAAAGTGTATGCATGATCACAAGACAATAGAAGTGAATGGAATCTACTAAGTGGTATTACTAAAGGATGCGCACTCCTTGTCTTTTACACTACAGTTTAAGTGCATCGTAATCTTCTTGTTTACTCCTAATTGAACACAAACTCTAGATCCCATTTCGCAATTCTTCTACATTACAAGCATGTAAACATTCTCTTTTCTCCCAAATTATTGCCAAAAATTAGCTGGAATGTGCCCAAATCCCTTCTTAGAGCCACACATCAAATCCTTGTGTGCACCATCTCTACGTCATTTATCGTGTACATAGCATGCAGTTTTACCTTAACCATTGGAATAACGGTAATCTTCTCAGTCACTAAAATTCCCAAATGTTTTGTCACACCTTTGAGATTTCATGATCCTCTAAATACATGGCACCTGCCTTACAAATAAACCTCCTTATACGAGTCTTTATCATACTGATGCTAAGATTATTTTCTTTCTCATAATTATATAAGGCTTCTTCTACATGTACCCCTTCTACATCACCGATGCATACATAAAAAAATTGTGCAACAAGCGCATATCCGTTGGATGAGGCTTCGGTGGCCATACGATCTTTGGGTACCTTGATTTGCATCCAGGATTTATGGACCAATTTGTTTAGAACGGAAACAAACAAGTGTCAGTCCACAACAGCGGCCTAGAGCTATGACCACCATTGAATATAGAGATAGATTAATCGATAATAAAGAGACACCATTCCTGGTCATCACGCTCAGGGGATCATATTAATCAGTGCCACATGATTGTACCCTATTAACATCAAGGGAGACGCTTCATCCACCGTGCCAGGGGCAAAGCAGCAGCCCGAGTGAGGACCACACGCCCCAGAGTTCACCAGGGGCAGAGGGTGCAGCGGAAGCCCCTTCTCCGCCTACCTGCCGGGACATTAGCTGTCCGCGACTCCCGCTTCATGGGAGAAGCTTCATCCACCACGCCAGGAGCAAAGCAGCAGCACGAGTGAGGACCACACGCCCCAGAGTTCACCAGGGGCAGAGGGTGCAGCTGAAGCCCCTCCCCCGCCTTTTGCCCCACCCCTGAGAGCATACGGATGGATTTAAACAACTGATCCTCCCGCACGCGGGTGTGTGCCGGGCGAAGTTCGGGCCAAGGGCGGGCCCGTCTGAGCCCGTCCGAGAAAGGAAGAGGCAGGGCAGGGCCTGGTCCCTTTACTCCGCCCTTGAACTAAAGCAGTGAGGTTTTTTTTTACTTTTTGGCAAACTTTTGTGTCTGATTAATCCATCCTGCCTGCTCCCGTGCCTTGAGCATAGTTGCCAACCCGGAGTTATGTTCCGAGGCGCTCATCCTGACTACTAACAGTGAAACGTGTCTCTGTTTGTAATTCATAAGTGGTGCCTAACTTGATCAATGGGGAAAAGGAAAGTAATGGAGGGTGCTGGGGGATGTAATGGGCCAACATTAGATCAAAGGAAGAAAAAGAGGCGGAAAAACTGGCTAAAAGCGCCGCAGCTAACTGTGTAATGGACAGGATAGATAACATAATACAGGAATGTGAAGATATCCTATTAGAGGAGGCTAGTACCCAAGAGGGAGAAGCTATAACCAAGAGCCACATAGTTCCACCCAAAAAAACAGTAATTCCATACATTTTTTTAAAAACTAAACGGGGCGGAAAAAAGGGGGATGTGAGTCTGTCCCAGCTAGAAGCAGAAACTCATGGTCAAGATCCCAAAGTTGCCCAGACAGACGAGGTGCTAAGTAAGGTGGGCTCTAATGTTTAGCGCTTTAACAGATATGCTTCCCTTGCCTCGCTTAGCGAACAACCCGATCCAACTATACTATCATTTTCGCCTGATAGACCAGGGTTGACCAGGGTTGTTACTTAGCTGCTCCTGTAGCCACACCAATGAGGACTTGGTAGCGGTTACTAGGGCACTTCAAGGGGAGATTGAGCAGATGAGAAGCATGATCACAGAGATTTCCGCATCTGTTACTTCCACACTTAACCTTAAACTAATATTAGCCAAGTTGGATTGAATCCTTTCCATGCCCAGGAATCTCTACACATACAGGGGGGCCAAAGAACCAATACCCTAGACATAGCCGGGGCAAAGTCGGAACCACTTGGGGGGGAAAGGATCCTTTCCATTCCCAGGAATCTCTACACATACAGGGGGGCCAAAGAACCAATACCCTAGACATAGCAGGGGCCACGTCGGAACCACTTAGGGGGAAAGGAGGCGCATGAAATAGCACACCCAAGGGGATCCAATACACTGTAGAGAGGGTAGACACATCACACCCTTTAGTCACCAACAAAACGTCTTTAGTTAAACCTCAAGGCACTTACACTTTCCCGGCCATATCACCATCCCCAGGCCCAAGAAATCACAGGGACGAAAGTACACCATCAAACATAGTTTTTATGGTTAATGTTCCCAAAATCAGCGACCCTAGAAGATCCGAATCCGGCGATTCACGAACTAATAAATCAATTCATTGGATTCGTCACGTGCGAGGGTGCCGCTCCATTATCAGGGAGGATATATTCAAAGCCAGGAGATGCACCTCCTCCAAATCCGTATTTGATAGTATTGAGCTAACTTTGGCAGATGCTAGCCTGGCCGAAAACCTAGTAGCACTTGAATTTCAAACGTCTTCTCCAGACACCTCCAATATACAATTAAGGCGTTTCCCCATTGCAAATGTATGTAGCGGGCAAAGGCGTTTGTTCCAGGATTTAAAGGGTCTTCATCAAAACTGGACGCAAACGATTGACTTTATCAGAATTTAACTGTAGAAACCCTTCCTGGCACAGATCCCCTGCCTTTCAAATCCAAGAGCACCCTTTGGTTACTCCTAAGCCTATACTTCTAAATAATGCCAACCACAATTACATCCTTACTTCAACTTCTAATGCTCAAACCCATCTAAAAATCCTTTCCTGGAACATAGCTGGGCTAAAGAAAAATATGTCTGTACCCTCGTGGAATGGGTTTGTGGAAACTCATGATGTATGTCTATTTCAGGAGACTTGGAGTGTAGTGGCGCTATATAACTCTGGCTACACTACGTTCCCTACCCCTGCTCTCACCACTGGGAAAGGCAGACCTTCAGGAGGCTTAACAGCATGGATTAGACTAGATGCGGGTTGGTCAGCTTCCTCACATGACATCGATAGCTACTACATCATGTGGTTAACATTAAAGGGTCCTATGGGTGGTGAGTCATTGGAACTTTTTTTTTTAAATCATTGGAACTTTTTAATGTCTATATAAGAGGGACTGTGAATAGCAAGTCCTCAGCCATCTTGAGTCAGCTGGAAAAATATTTATCCAAATCAGCCCCCTCTGCTAAAATCGTTGTGGCCGCGATTTTAATTGCACATTTGAGCCATTAAGCCATAAAGACCTTTTCGGGACAATGGAGGAGGACACTAAATGGGCAGTGCCCCCATTAGCCTTGCCCCCAGTAATAAGATGGTCTGAGATCATAATACAAGTAAATGCCTTAACACTGGAATATGGTCTCAGAGCTGCAAACGGCAGAACCCTATCTGATACACGGGGGAAAACACTCAACAAACTTGCATGTCCATCTTGTATTGACTACATTTTGGTGGACTTCGCGCCTATGGACAGATGTCATTGATATGGAGGTGGGATATACCATTGATATCGACCACAACCCTTTAATGTTAAAAATAAGGAATCAATGGGTTTCTTCCAATATAAAACCTAACACCATTGTGAACACCCCCTCCCCACCAAGGAGCTAATCCTGTCAAATTGTGGTAGGCACCCAAGGTGGCCAAAGGTGGTAGGGGAAGAATTAAAGTTATCGCATATCTCCTCAATTGTGATAGGTGAATTGGAGGAGGCTTCAGTCGTAGCGCAGGGGCGGGAGAGGATTCCCCTAATCCACAAAAAAACTATTGGCCTGATTGGTGCCCAGTTCCTTGAAGGACCACGTACTGGCCCTGGAAAGAAGCAATTAAAAAGATCTAATTTATGGTATACAGAGATCTGTAAGGAGAATAGGCAAGCCCTAATCGCAGCTGTAAAGGGGAAAAACTCTACCATGGTTAAAATAGCGAGGAAGGAATATAATCTATCCCTGAAACAAGCTAGGCGCGACTGGGAGGAGGCTCATTGGGAGGACCTAAAAGAGGCATCCAGTAAGAGAAACTCCACTTCCTTTTGGGGTCTAATTAAGAAGAAAGAAAGGAGTGATAACATTCCCATTCCAAATCATATTGGAACTTAGGCTTGGTGGGACCATTGTGCCCAATTATATTCGGAGATAGCCGAG
The DNA here is from genome assembly GCF_964263255.1 of Lissotriton vulgaris. Lineage (NCBI taxonomy): Eukaryota > Metazoa > Chordata > Amphibia > Caudata > Salamandridae > Lissotriton > Lissotriton vulgaris. The sequence goes on along the minus strand of NW_028251462.1, from coordinate 64,716 downwards.
GGGCTGCCCGCAACCAACCAGCAACGTAGTCAGGCCCCACTTGAACTCAAAGCTACCAATCCCTTCCAAGTGAATGGGATTGTGAGCGCCATTAATTGTATCGTTCCTGCAAAGGCGGCAGGACCAGATGGCATTCCAGGCGAACTGTTTCTATTGGATCCGCATAAGTGGGCCCAATATATTCAGCTCTTAATTAACAACATAATGGAAGGAGGGGAAGTTCTGAACTCATGGAAAGAAGCTGAGGTAATACCCATATACAACAAGCATTTGCAATGCAATAGGTCTCGCATTAGGAAAGTTTGAGCTATTGGTATTGTAAATGACAATTTTTTATTTATATTTTGTTTTTGAAAATAACTAAATTAATAGCTTTGTCATTTACAATGCCAATAGTTATAACTTTCGCAAATGTGACACCTATACCATTTGTAATGCAATATGTGTTGTATTTACGTGACTTACATGTATTGATATTACAAAGAACAATGGCTTTTAATTTTTTTTAATAGTTAATAATTAAATAAAAGTTATTGTAATTTATAATGGCAATAGCTTAAAGTTTTGTAAATAACTTTTGTGAAGATTATGTTCAGTGTATTTTATTGTGACGAAATTCCAAGAACAGAAGTGAAATATTAACATGTTTTTGTTACATTTGTAATAAAGCTTCAAACATTGAGAGAGCATATTTGAACCAGGTGGTGTTGAATGGTCGCAGAGATTGATGATGTGGTGGCGCTGAGTGATGTTGTGATGGCAAACGAGTGATGCTGTGGCGTTCAGTGATGCTGTGGTAGCACATAGTGATTTTGTGAGGGTGAGGGGGTGTGAGGGTGAGGGGGAGTGAGGGGGTGTGAAGGTGAGAGGGGGTGAGGGTGTGTGTGTGAGGGTGAGGGGGTGTGAGGGTGAGGGGGTGAGAGGGTGAGGGGGTGTGAGGTTGAGTGAGGGGGTGTGAGGGTGAGAGGGGTGAGGGGGTGTGAGGGTGAGGGGGTGTGAGGGTGAGGGGGTGTGAGGGTGAGGGGGTGTGAGGGTGAGGGGGTGTGAGGGTGAGTGAGGGGGTGTGAGGGTGAGTGAGGGGGTGTGAGGGTGTGTGAGGGGGTGTGAGGGGGTGTGAGGGTGGGGGGTGAGGGTGTGTGAGGGTGAGGTTGTGTGAGGGTGAGGGGGTGTGAGGGTGAGGGGGGTGTGAGGGTGAGGGGGGGTTAGGGTGTGTGAGGGTGAGGGGGTGAGAGGGGGTGAGGGGGTGAGAGGGTGAGTGAGGGTGTGTGAGGGTGAGGATGTGTGAGGGTGAGGATGTGTGAGGGTGAGGATGTGTGGGGGTGAGGGTGTGTGGGGGTGAGGGTGTGTGAGGGTGAGGGGGTGTGAGGGTGAGTGGGTGTGAGTGTGAGAGTGTGGGTGAGGGGCGCAAGGGTGTGAGGGGGAGGGTGTGGGGTTGTGAGGGTATGGGGTGGTGAGGGTGTGGGGTTGTGAGGGTGAGAGGGTGCGGGAGGGTGAGGGGGTGACAGGGGTGATGGGGGTGAGGGTGAGTGAGGATGCGGGTGTGTGAGGGTGAGGGTGTGTGAGGGTGAGGGTGTGTGAGGGTGAGAGGGTGTGTGAGGATGTGTGTGAGGGTGAGAGGGTGTGTGCGGATGTGTGTGAGGGTGAGGGGGTGAGGGTGTGTGAGGGTGAGTGAGGGTGAGAAGGTGAGTGAGGGTGAGGGGGTGTGAGGGTGAGGGTGTGTGAGGGTGTGTGAGGGTGAGGGAGGGTGAGGGTGGGTGAGGGTGTGTGAGGGTGAGGGCGTGTGAGGGTGAGGGCGCCCATTGGCATCCAGTTTCTGATGCCTCCCGTGCACCTGCACTATACATGTACAAAAGCTACACATTACACAGTTTTGCCACCCAGCTGCATCACTCATTTATCGCCAGCGTCCAGGCCCTGATCGCCAAGCGCTCGGAAACCCCATCTCAGGTGCTACACAAATACCTCGAACACAGGGCTGCTTGTATACAAGCAGAACTATATAGCCGGGAGGGTAAATTTTCTTGAGCCAATGCCCTTAAACTAATAAAAAATAAGTACACGCTCCAAGAAATAAATTCAACGTTCAAAACGAATACAAGAACTCATCACTGTTCTCCTAGCAAAACGGCACAGATTGGTCAAGATGAGGCACCTGGATTCAGCCCAACCGCTGCCCACACGGATCAGTGCAAGTTCTTTGTGTGTTTTATGGTTACGTTGGAAACTAATAGGCACAAAACGACAATCTAAGGGCGTCTTTCTGTAGAGTCGGGTCTGGCTCGATCACTCACTCCCAGGGCTCCGTGGGTTCTCCGTTCACACCGTAGGCCCGCCGCCACCCCCTCTTTGGAAGTCTTATAGAAAGAGGACACGGGACCCACCTGTGTACTCTGGCAGCGCCTGGTCCGCAGCAGGAAGGAGGTGCTAGGGTCCTGGCAGCCCGAGTCCTCAGCGCCGAGCCGCAGCTGGCTCCAGAGCTGGAATGACGGCGCTGGGATCACACACTCACCTGCGCCGCTGCCACGTCCTGAGCAGGTACACAGCAGTCAGTGCGAGCCAGGCGCAGCGAGAAGGTGCAGCCGCCCAGGAGGCGTCACAACGGGGAGTGGTAAGCCAGCCGGTCGAGCAGCTCGGAGTGTTCATGCACCGACCGCGGGGATCTGCATCGGACCTGAAGGCCACCTGTCCCAGCCGGCAGGATGGGGTTACCTCTGGGACCGGGCACATGAGACAGTATCAGAGCGCACAACTTGAGTGGGGGAGGTGGCGGGCTGCTCTCTGGGCAAACCACAACCAGTTGTGTTCTGTGCTGGGACTGAGGCACGTCAGCCGCTGCCCGGACAATACCAGAGCACAGGGACATAGGTATCCGTGTAGCAGGTGTAGGGACGCCGGGGCAGACAGTAGAAAGGGCCACAGTCACCGTAAAAAGGAACCTGTTGCAGGAAGTGGAGTGAGGCGCTGCTTCTAACTTCCGGCCACACATTTCTCCGGACGCTGTACGCCCGCTCCCCACCCTGGGGCAGCCAAGGGCCGTGCGGGGTGTTATGGTGTCTCTTGAAAGGTTGTTTTATATCCTACAAATATGCCTGTTTTTTTTTTTACATAACCGCGTTATTGTAAATATAAAAACACTAATCAAAGGAGCCCTCGCATCAAAGTCCCCCAGACCAGCCCCCGCAAAAAGAACCATTTGTGGAAAAATAGATTCCCGTGATGCCTTCACATGTGGTATTCTCATTTGAAACGCTAAACTCGCCCCATTTAACACAAGTCGCACATGTATAATAGCTACAGCGTGACTTATGGCATTAGTAAAGCTGTTGCCAAGGGAGTCAGGCTACTAGCAGCCAACAAGCGCGTGTTTTTCACTTTCCGACTAAGAACAGAAATTCGGGAGGAAAAGTATTTTCATGTGAAAAGCTAACTCTACCTGAAATTGAGAACAGACCGGCTATGAGGTAAGATGTAGCACCTGACCCAGCGTGGAACAGTAAAAGAACTCGACTGCACCTAAACGTGAACAACTCAATCGAAAAAACAAACAAGGCGGAAGAGACGCGAGACCCGGAAGCTCTTGTCCGGCCGGCCAATCCGCTCGCGGCCGACCGGAAGTCCCGCCTCCTGAGGTCCGTGAGACGCCGGCGCAAGGAGCGCCCTGCCGGTCCTGAGTAGCCCGGGTCCCCAGGAGGGTGCCAGGGAGAAGGAGGAGTGTGGCGCCTGTTGCGGGGCTCCTCTGACCTGAGGGAGCCCCGATTAAGAAGAGGAGACGAGACGCGCCGCGAGGAGCGGAGCGCGAGAGGAGCCCCGCCGGAAGAGCGCAGTCGGTGAGTGGGGCCCAGGGCTAATGTGAAGTCCGTGCCTGTGTGTATGCCTGTGGGGGAGGGGAGGGGGCGGGAGTGTGTGCGCATGTGTGTGCGTGTGTGCATGTGTGTGCGCATGCGTGACTGTGTGTGATTGAGAGAATGCGAGGCAGGGGATAGTGTGCCTGCGTGTGCATGCGCGCGCCTGTGTGTGTGTGCGTGCGTGCATGCAGAGGGGTGGGGGCTGCCTGTGTCTGCCTGTGTGTGTGTGCGTGCGTGCATGCAGAGGGGTGGGGGCTGCCTGTGTCTGTGTGTGAGCGAGGGCTGTGCTCTGCTGTCCACTCTCCTAAATACCGGCAACATAAGTTGTCGAGCTGATGCATTCATGCTTCGCATGAATGCAACATCAGCTCGACCTAAAAAGGGAGATCGCCAGGACCCCGCCAATTATAGGCCCATAAGCTTATTAGATTCTATGCAGAAAGTGGTAGGCAGAACCCTCTTAAATAGGATCCAGATATGGATTGAGGAGAAAGGCATTCTTTCCAATTGTCAAGCAGGCTTTAGGAAAGCCACCAGTTCAGTAGACCAAGTTTTTAGATTGCTTCTTCTCTACTGGAAAATAGTAGTCATTGGTAAGGGAAGTCTCTACCTCGCGTTCATAGATCTTAAGACAGCTTTTGACCTAGTGCCGCGCGCAAAGTTATGGCTAGTGCTACAGGAAATGGGCATACCCTCATACATACTAACTCTCTTAACACGCCTTCATGAGGACATTTATGCCAGAGTCAGATGGTGGGATCAAGGGCAAAACACAGAGCAGATACCGGTCAATAGGGGGGTCCGCCAGGGTTGTGTGATGGCTCCTACCCTCTTTTCACTTTATGTGAATGGAGTGGTTAATTTCCTGAGCCAAGTTCCAGCTGATGCCCCAACCCTGGCGGGGGAAAAAATTGCAACCCTCCTGTTTGCTGATGATACCCTCCTAATTCCGAAAACCCCAATGGGTCTCCAGAAACTTCTCACCCGCTTCCAATTGTTCTGTACACTAAGGGGTCTAACAATTAACATCTCAAAGACTAAGTTTATGGCTTTTAATCCTGGGGAACATTTTTGAAATAAAAGTACTCTTAACGGCTCCCCCTTAAATGGAGTTCAATCCTTTGACTACCTGGGTATTAGGCTTTCTGACCAAATGCTTTGGGGGCCGCACTTGAACAAGATGTTACTGAACCACAAACGGGTGGCTGGTGCCATCTCAAGAGATCAACGTTCCTCCCCGTCTAGATTGGTAGCTCCGGCCCTAGTAGTATACGAAGGAAAAGCGGTGAGCTTTGCAATGTATGGTGCCGAACTCTGGGGCTTTGAAAAAACTGAAGAGCTACAAAGATCTGAGAATAAATTCTTTAAAGACCTGGTATCTGTCCCTATCAATAAGCCACTTAAACCTTTATTTCTTGATATGGGTAGACGCCATTTCAGCGAGGTGGCCAGACTTCGCCCTCTTTTGTACTGGGCAAGACTAAGACGCACCCCAGAACTTTCTAACTATGCGGCTGGCCTTTCCAAGCTGATCACCCTGGACACAAACAAAAGGGTTAAATGGCTAATGGATTTGAAAGACCCGTTGTTTAATCTGAGCCTAGCTGAATCCTGGGCGAACCAGGCCCACTTGACCAAGATGGAGCTAAAGAAGATCTACTGGAATTGTGTTAATCACCAGCTTTTACTCAACTCTAGGCTTGGGAGATTAACTGATGAATTCCTTCAGCATAAGCAAGTTGGTTCCCAGGAACCATATCTAGACTTCATCAGAATACCCAGAGACAGGGCACTATATATGCAGTTCACATTTGGGTCTCTAATCCTAAATACCACTCTTGCAAAACGAGATCTCACAAAATCTATCTCAGCTAACTGCCCCTGCTGCGAGGCCCAGCAAGAAACGGTGGCACGTCTTTTTTTTGCCTGCCCAGCTTACATACAGGCCAGGGCAAAATGGCTTAAGTCCATTTGTGCCCAACTGGGAACTAGAAACCATCTTGTGGCCCTACGTATCCTGAGAACAGACTCATCCAGGTCTCTGTTTGTATGTGGCGTTGCAAAATACTTGGGATGTGTGTGGATTATTTGTACAAAAGCACAAAATAAGAAAGCAGGTCCAAAAAATAGCATCCAAATCTAGGGCTCTCCGAGAAAATCCACATTTAGGAACCTTTTGCTAAGTACTGTCGTTCATTTGTCATGCGCGAGATACTGGTTACAGAATATATGTAAATTTATACTTAAGGGTGAAAAGCTAATTTGATTATTACGCCTTTTTTAGAGTGGACTTGTACAGCAAGGTTTTAAATCTTTTAATGTTTTTAACTTTGATATGAAATGTTAATTTTATACTCTTTTTATGATCCTGAAACGCTTTTATGATACTTGCTATCGAATAAAGCCTACTTTGAATTGAATTGAATTAACATCATCATCTGAAAACTAATTAGACCTTAGGTGCAATATTCCTAGAATCCTGGCAATCCATAAGTTATTACCGAATTCTTGGCAATCAATTTAGCACAACTGCTCACCTTGGATAATAAATGATAAACTGAATGGGTAATTTCCCCGACTCTCCTTGAACATATGTAAAGACATGACGCAGCAACATGAATGGAGGCTCTGCTTTAAGAGGACAGTGCTGGAAACATCTTAATCAATTGCTACGCAGACATTCGAAAAACCCTCTTGATGCTTTGTTGGAAAACTTGTTGGAACCAAAATAAACCTCAGCAAATCTTGCAATGGTTGCCATGATGTACAAATTGTGACAAGAAAACTACCTCCGATGGAGCTATTAATGTTGCTCCTGTCCACTTAACGTTTGCTACTTGCCTAGAAGCTTACACATCCATGTTTTCTAACCATCCTACATCATTAATTAAGTTTATTATACACTTTGAGCCATTCAGAACCAAATTGGCTATGAATTCAGAGTGAGGTGGAAGATCAGAGAAAATCACTCTAAAATATGATTAACCAATCAAGGAAAGAGGGAGGCAAAAAACACAGGAGCAGATATCACCTCGTGGCACACACCTGTACACAGAATTGTTCAGTGTGTGGCACACTATGGGATGTCAGCAAATGACTATTGCAATCCCTAACTTTCTTTGGATTGTAACAAAAGCTAGTCTCTGCCCCTCAAATGCAGTTCTTGAAAGACCTGAGAACTTAGTTAGGAATTGAGAATTGTAGTTGGGACTCGATGGAATCTGTAGTGGAGACTCAAGAGATCTTCACTGGTTCCAGATAGAAGCCAGGATAAAAGTAAAATGGGCCTCTATTAAATGCAAAGCCATACATGCTCCTATACCTCTCAGTCTAGCAAACAAACTAAATAGATCCAAATAGATCAAAAGCAATTCCTTAATTATGGTACTCTAAAATCATAACCGAAAAGGAATTCGCCCAGAAAATTTCCAGAACTGCCACTTTAGTGTTGAGCTCACTTACATCAGTGTTATGGGACGCGTATTCCTAAAAGAATACAAACGTCGTTCAATACTTTGAAAATGTCACACATCTCTTCTTGAAACTGTAGCTCCCTATGCTCTCCTTAACCCCTTTTCTCTCAGTTTTGTTGATCTTGTTATTGGTAACCTGTTCAGATTTGCACACTTGCAGGAAGATTAATGGAAGATGCAAATTGGGCAAAATTTCCTACTTTTTGTAATGCACACACTAGTGAAAGCTGTAAACAAAAATCGATACTTTTACAAACTGATTGAGGTCAACATTTTCGATTGTCCTTCAATGAGATAAAATGCAAAGACCGCATACACTGTATGCGCCGAAATTGAAATGAACTTCGTAATATCGGAAATGTTGGTAGAACTAATTTCTCATACAATATAGACATTTCAGGATCAAATGATCGGCTTTTAACAACTGTACGAGTTCGATTTTTCTGTCCCAATCTCATTGTAAGCCATTAGAATGTTGAAATCAGAAAATGTTTCAGTTACTGACCTTGAAAAGGTCATTATAATTTCATTTCTACAATACAGATGAAAGGTTTGGTAACTATGCTGTGCCATTTTGAGGCATCTCATATCTTTTAGTTAACTCGCGTCCACGTTGGACTGTTCCATCACATTACAGAACATTAGTGTCAACATCAGCCTTTGCGACAATGGATCCAGTAATGTTTCAATAACATCACAAGGTCACAGCACTTACCATTTTATTGCAGAGAATAACAGGATAAAATCTCGGATACATAACAGTGAACTCATGAATAGAATGCTCAGTCAAAATGTGTACCATGATTCATCAAACATACATAACATGCTAATCAACTAAAACCATCACAGCAAAATGTGGTAAAGTCAACAATAAAATCACAAGATATCGAAATACTAGAGCAACTACTTACAGCATCGATTACATTTCTACAATTCAATATTATGTCGAATCCTTTCACTAAGTATCATGAGTACATTGCTCTGAACCTACAAAAACAACAAGCGCTCCATTTTACTCAACTCTAATACTTAAACAAACCCCCAACACTCACACTCAATATTATCGGGCGTTTCCAAATTATAGAACACAGTTAAAAGATGTGCTCATCAATAACATACGGAAAACAAGGACTGGCGAAGTCATTAGGTCAGGCTTGCATTTGAGCCCTTCATAAAAAAATTAAAAAAATTAAAAGCCTTCTGCAGCACAAAACCAAAACTAAAAAAAAGCATTTGCTTTCAGCATCAATGCATGTATGAGAAAATAATTAACGTGTGATGATTCATAGTTCTTTTGAAATGTAAAATAGTCCCTCCTTCCCGCAAAGTGAGCACTCCAAAGGAGTTGGAATGATACACTAAATAGCCCGTTGCATGGGGCGAGAGGAAACACTTCTTTGGGTGGAGCCAAAGCTCTCTAAATGCATTTTAATGAATTGGTAGCAATAAATTAAAATGCAACTTCAAGAAAAGCCTCCAGTTTGATGAGGGCGGAGCCTCATGCCAAGAAGTACCTATGAGGCACTACCCACCCCACCCCCCGCCCAACACAGCCCAAAACCCCTCTAAAAAATTTTTTAAGTAAAAGCTTGCTAAGGCTTTTTCCGATGTCCTGGGGTGTTTTCATACCCATTTTTCCCACGTTGGCAGTTGAAAGTCTCTGGAAACGAGCTGAAAACCGCCGTGTACAGTGGTTTTCATCTTCTTTTCCCTGCCACCGAGTGATATTGGCTCTTCAGCAGGTGACCGTGAGATGGGAGTGGATATCACGTGTCACACGGTAGCACCGTGTGAGTTGGTAGGTAAGCAATAAGTCATGCAGACATGGTGTATCTAAAAAATACCAATAATGAAATGGAAACAGAAATCAAATATGCAGCTAATAAATATTCACACAACATTGTGAGACAAATGTAGGTGAATCGATAACACTCTCCAATGCACAGTTCTCTATATCTGGCAATGCACAATCACTAGGACACACACCAATGCTTTGCATGGCCCGACCTGCCAAAGATGGAGCCTGGATCTATCCGCCTATACAATGTTTTTTTACTGAAATGTCTTCCTAAGGTGGCATGATCTCAGGAAGCCTTGTGTTGCATGATCTCAGGAAGCCTTGTGTTTCATGAACTCACCCTGCAGTGCTTCTTTGGCCCGAGCCAGTTCCTGTTCCTTCTGTGCCAGCTGTACTTTTAGTTCAGTGGCCGACAAAACCTCGGCCGACTTGCCGCCATGGGACTCTTCCAGTTCCTTTGTCAGCATGTCCTTCATTTGCCGGAGTAGGTGAACTTCTTCTTGTAATTGAGACACCTCTTCTCGTAGCAAAACTGTAGAGGGAAAAACAGCAAATAAGAAAACTAGGATCTTCATTTTTCTAACATTTTTGATTTGTTTACAGACATTTTTGGACGAACACCTAAATGTCGAACAATGAATTCACATATTTTACGAGCTCAGGCAGCAATAATGCATGATGCCCAATTTAAGTCCTCTATGTTGTTCTTCCACTCTCAGCTCATCCATTTCTTAACCACCACTCGCTATTCCACTTGACACTTTTTTGGTTCCGCCTGGCGATCCGCTGCGCAGTAGCATTCGCGCAGGCGAAATCTTATGTTACAACAGTACTGGCTTTGTCCCTCCTCTCTCTTCCATTGGCTTGCTCCATAAATGGAGTTTAGCCATTGGAAAAGAGATCTGTCCGTCATTCACGGAGCAGATTCGTGGGCGTTCCGGCGATTTTTTGCTCTCCGCCCCTTTGCGAGCGTCATTGAGGCGGTGGGCGGTGTTTTTTTTTTTTGGAAGGTTTGTTTTGGTCATTTGTCCGAAGATGGCGGCCGGGCAGTAGCTTACTTGAGAAGCTCTGCCGTGCCGTCTTGAACAGCGTGTTCCAGTTCCCGCCCCCCTCCGTGTGAGGTCTGTCACGCCTCCTGAGCAATTGACGTGGTGCTCGGGAGCTCGTGCCCGTGCACTACTCAATGCAGTCACAAAAGAAAAGGGGCCGAGATCACTGCCGCCGGCCCAGTACAGAAAAGAAGCAAAGAGCTGTGCTTGGAAAAAATCACCGCTGCCGGCCTGGGAGCTTTGTCAGGGTTGCTCTCCATGTCCCCGCCTACGTAGAAAAGCCGCGCTGGGATTAGTTCCAGTATCGCGGATTCCCCCTATCACCCGGAAGGCTCGTCCCGGCTGAGCTGCGTCACAGAGAAGGCAGCGCAAGGCGTCCCCTAGCTACCGGGACTCCCCACACTCGTGATCAAGGGCAGAGCCATACCAGAAGCCAGGGAATGCGGCTGAGGAGAGACTTGCCCCACTGGAGAATAGTACGAACTGCCAAGCGCCTCTGCATTTAAAAGGTAACTGATGCCTGCACCTGGGGGAAACAGTATTTTAACGCGCTGCCGGGGGCCTGCCTTAGGGACAGTTAAATCCTTTTTGGGCGGCGGGCCTGCGAAGGGTTTGTAGGAAAACAGGACGTTGGCGCTCTAACAGTAGTGTTCACAAGTAGATGGGTGCAAGATAGGGAGAAGTGTAACACGGTGCAGACAGTATTCTGGGCGTGCAAGTAAACACTGAAACTGGATAGCTCCCAGCACGAGACGGGCAGGCTGAGAGGAGTCAGCAGGGGGCTGTGTGTGTGTGTGGGGGGGGGGGGCTCTGTGTGTGTGTGTGGCTCTGTGTGCGTGTGGCTGTGTGTGTGTGGGTGCAAATGCAATAGGTCTCGCATTTGCGAAAGATTAAGCTATTGACATTGTAAATGACAATGCTATTTATTTATCGTTTTTCAAAAACAACACATAAATAAACAATTTGTCATTTGCAATGCCAATAGTTTTAATTTTTTCAAAGGCGAAACCGTTGCATTGTAAATGCTTGTTTAAACGTCCGGCTGCTCTTTTTCATCCTCCCACCCTTCCTTGCGAACAGCTGCTCATTTGGTACTTTGATGGCTCAACCCGCTCTTCCATTGCTCCCGAATCCTCTCTATCCTTTTCTTTTTAATTAGTATTATTATTTTTACTTTTAAGAGGACCTAGAAGCTACAATTTGTGATTGGGCGACTTAAATTAACTTTTTATTTTTTTTAAACAAGATCCATAATTGCCACCTTGCCATGATGCATGAATGCACTCTAGGTCATCATGCTGGGGCCTAAAGTCAAAATTGCTCCTACATCATTACACAGGCAATGCAAATAAGGTAAGTTATGTTTCTGAATTTTTTTTTTGCCCGTGCTGTTCAGCATCATGTTTTTCAGCATGGGCAAGAACCATTGAAAAAAGCCAAAGGCCAGCTAATCCCTTTCATAGGCAAAACAGACTAACTTTGCCAATGCCCATTTGTCAAGTGGATAGTCTGGAGAGGGAACTGACTGCTTCTTGCTGCCCTTTGGAGTTCTTGTTTCAGCAGCACAGGTACGCACGCAAGTGGTATGGAGGGGTTGCTTCTGGATGCTTTTGGCTCCCAGCTTCGTCCCTGGCGTCCTTCCACCCGCCGAGTCCACAGAGTTGCTGGTCCCAGGCCTTGACTAATCGGCCCTCCCGAATGGGAAAGGGATAAAGAGCGGTCAGTATCGCGGCAGCTGATGCAGCCTCCCCCATCACTGAGTCAAGGCAGACGGGGCGAGAGACATGTGGCAAAGTCCTCTATTGTATTACAGCCACCATCAGCCAGCAACCAGCAATGTAAGGAGCCTACAGGGGGAGCCACAATGGCAAGGATTTCAAAAGTCCCTGAGGTGAGAGGCACAGGCTGAGGCTAAGAGGCAGTAGGAGCACTAGACTGTGGCCCCGTCCTGTTGCACGCAAGCAGCCTCTCATTGTGGTGCTCAACACTTCCCTCACTGTGGCCCCAAGCGTCCCTCAACCCCAAACTTCCAACTTACAGTAACTTTGTGACTTTTCATCCTCACAGCTGCTTTCCCTTTGATTGACTTTGCCTGCCTCGCTCCCTCGTTCCAGCTTGCTCTGCTTGCCTGAACGTCCCCCCACCTGCTCATTTGCCAGACAACTCTCTTGCTTGATCGTATATTGCATTTGCAGGCAACCATTTAAGGGACCTCTAGTGCTTCGATGATTGGCGTGGTGCAGTATTGTAGAGCCCTATTGCAGCCTTACTGTTGCCTTAGGACTGGCAGGTCCTGTATGAGAATGCTTTATCAAAGTCTACTTTTTATCCCTCAGTCCAAATGGGGAGAGAATACATAACTGTAGCAGAAGCCACATTGCTACGGAGGACCTTGCGTCAGAGAGGTCAACGGAGAGACCAACATTTAGTCTTTGCTTCAAATTGGAAAACATCGCACAGGGTCTATGAGTATCGATCAGCTTAACGCCATGACCTGAAGAAAGACTAAGCAGTCCCAACAGGACCAATAAGGCAGTGACGCAGCAGCAAGCACAAGAAAAGCACTCATCAGAAAAGCAAGAACCTAAATATGTGGCAAGTGTGAGTAACACTACTCCATCTGCACCAATAAAATTAGCCAGCGGCATTAAAAAAACCACTCAGGATAAGTACTTTATAAGACCAAGCATTACACCCCATTCCTGCGCACACCATCATGATGAAGCTGGTCCTTCAACATTAACTGCTCTATTTACATACCCCGAGGTCACCTATATTACATATAATACAGGCCTCAAAAATTGGCAACACATAGGATCATGTCCAAAAATGAGACCTAGCCCAAAGGACATGTTTGTGTATCAAACCTTTGCTGAGGGAACACCGCACCAGGCAATATCTATGTAAGTAAGATGCATGGGGCATCTTAAGATCATCACATTGACTGAGTACTAACGAAGTGGATATTCCTGAGTCAAAAGGTGCAACAGTGGCACAAATCCATTGTGCCCCCCTCTTCCGCTGAGCAGTTAAGCTTTATAGAGACGGACTACAATAATCTGACGCAGGGGTACCGAACACCACCAGATAGTGTGGGAGCACTACAACCCACTAGTAATCTAACCATCGACACCAATAGAGTAACCTCCCAGTCACTTGCCTGGATGCACTTGAAAAGCTCATGGAAAAGCCATTGGATCTGGCCCGGTGTGAGGGAGATATTCAAACGGGAAAGGAATAAATTGTGTTTGAAGCACCTGGAGCCATTAAGAGGGCGAGCACTTCCAAGTATTCCCCGGCCCATATGCAGGTAAATTTCCAGCGCAGCCCCTTCACCTCCAGTGATTCACTCTTTACAACTCTAAACTCTACTCTACTGGCCGCAATCAACGCTCTGACATGGCAGCCCCATAAATTGGAGGTACAGGTAGACCAAAGAAACATTAGCTCTAGCAATAATTACACTAGACAAAAATTTTTATAGTTTGGACCGCAAGTTGAATGCTTATGCACTTAAACAGGGAGTGATTTCACTGAGAGAAACTACAGAGGTGATGGGAAGGACGGTGTCATGTACCTGAAAAACAATTGTGAATAAGCTCAGCATCCTCACCGACTCTCTCCCAACACTAGTGTATCACTTGAAACATCCAGGGCTACCCCGAAGCACCAGCATAGGCAGGAAACACTATCCACTGGATACAGAGAGTAATCTTACTGGCGGTCCCAATCCACCAACGCAAAACCATCCTTTCAAAATACGATAAACAAGAAACAATGGCATAGCACAGACACCGGTGCGAAATCCCCCAGCAAGGATAACAAGGCTACAGAAATGGATGAGATTAAGGACTTAACGACGCAAGATGGGTCCTTCGACTCCCCCAAACCAGCTGAACAGGTAACGGACGCCAGAAATGGGTCCTCTGCAGACACAATCTGCGATAAGGCCACAAGTGGGACTTCCAATAGTCAAAGACTTCTAAGTCGATGCAAAAAGAAAAGGCTTAGGAAAACTATAAAATGAAACACCAGAAACTTGATACAACAAATGACATACATCAAGAGAGCAAATAGCTTTAGCAATGTCTCTCAGGCCAGTGCACCTTTGGAGGACACCACAGGCAAGGCCACTTCAAGAAAAGAGAGTTATCCAATTTTCCATGTAAAGGGGATTTCAAAAGAGAGTAACATACTGGAAGGCCCAATATCGCCAGAAGCCCCCTTTGTCAGCAGAAACTGGTGGTAGCATTAATGGCGGGGCAGTCTTACAATAAACGAAGGGTCACAGGCCTCAAAGACTGAAGCCCGTGGGCATGGTGCAGGATAAAACTAGAAGGGAGGCCTCTGAACCCAGGGCCATAATCGGACCAGGCTGCGCTTCCTAATATCTGGTCAGCTGACAGACAACACGGGCAACTTATGCAGGCCACCTCGCCTAGGGTCGAGGACATGACACTCCTTGAAATAACACATCCTGTATAACCAAGTCTGTTGATGTTTACACCTCGGTTTACCTCAAAAAGAGCCTGTGATTCCCTGAATGGATCAAACATATTATGCTTTCTGAAAAATATTCCATCATTTGCGTACCTCCCCTCTGATCACCGTGTGGCCCTTCATTTCAAAACACTATCTGATATCAGCACAAAGGAATCAACCATAACCATGTGGCGAGACATCAAGGACATGAACAATATACTAAAAGGAGCACAAGTTATTTGAAGACTTGGGAATTCTCATCAGCCAACCCACTTACGACAAATACCCATATGTACCAACCCACAAACAAAGGGTTAGGACATTAGAATCCAACGAACCGAGGAGCATATAAAAAAGGCATAAAACAATCCGCTCCACCCAACTGGGGGATAACATAAAAGTGCATTTGTTAATCGTAAAGATTAGTAACCCACACAGGATATTCATGATAAATGATACAGTGTGGGATAACGGTGCCAGTTGGAGCTGGTTACCGGCTGCTTTCAACCCAGTACCTGAAGGTATATCGGGCACCTAACATAGGGCAAAAGGACACCTGTGAGGGTAGACAATTCATTTAACTGATCAGATGGAATGTTGCTAGGCTGGCTGGCCTCTGTCTTACAAAAAAAGAAGCCCGCAACCAGCGGGGAACTCATCTGTTTACAGCAAACATGACAAACAAAGCCATCTACGATGCCTGGGTATTACCCAGTCCATAATGCTGCGCATGGACTGAGTGTCTGGCGGCCTCTCGATCATCATAAAGCTTGATTTAAAGCTTAAAATAAACGAGATAAAAACTTGCTGTAATGACATGCAGGCAATAGAACTCTTCGGCCTAACCCCAAGTGGCTTGTGTATCCCCATAATCCTCCTTAATACTTACATCAACCCATGCAACGCGGATAGGAAGACGGCAGTTGACGATTTCTGCAAGCATGCTCCTCTATCAGTATACTAATAAAAAGTCATCCTGGCCGGGGACCTTAATATAAGACATTTTGGGTCAGTCCGAGGGGTCCCAGAAAGATGCCCAGCAGATGACCTCAGAAACCTGCATTAACGAATTCAATCGGCACACTTGCCACCAACAGAGTGTACTAGACGGAGGAATGCCGTTCACATTTAGAAACATCTCCACCTTGGATTGTCTCTTGAGTAAGCATGGGCGAATTTTGCGAATCTCGCGTTCGCGAATTTTGCGGATTTGCGAACTCGCAATCCGCAAAATCCGCGAATTCCCGCGGATTTTTTTTTTTTGTGTGTTCGCGCGTGTTTCTGCCAGTTCGCGAGGGTTTTTACAATTTCGCAATTTGCAAACTTACCTGTCGGGTCGCAAGTTTTGCGAACTTGTTGTTTCTACGTGTCCAGCCTGTTTGGGACACTCTTCTTCATCACTGCCACTCTCTGTCACCACTGCCACTCTCTGACTACTCATGCCACCCTCTGGCCCACCCATGCCACCCTCTGTTTCATCACCACACCCTCTGGTTGTCCAGTGTACATTATTTTCGGCAAAGCAAAGCACACCTTCCCTGCCTCAAGTGACCTGAATTAATTTGGGGCTGATTAATGTGTCACAGAATATTTTTTTAGCTGGCACCTGCTTCGTTAGTGCTTCCTGATTAGTGATCTTTTGCACTTGCTAAGTGCTTTCATTGTTGCAAAATTAGTTACAACGCCTGCCCTGCCCCAACTGACAATAATGAATTAGGGGCTGATTAATAGATTTTAACTTCCAGCCTGGCTCCTGCTTGTCTCCCTTAGCTGTAATTCAGGACCTTTGTGGCATATGTGTAACTATTCTGAGGTTCAGAGCAGGGTCACATAATAGTTGCAACTGGCAACTGAACTCTGGAGGGGCCCCTCAGGAAGCACTACAGGAAATGGCTACTAACGATGAGCCTGAACTTTTGAACCTGGTAAGTAGTTTCAGTTTTGCTAAGATCGTATTTCTGCAATTTAGCACTTACTCGCGGGGTGCGAAGTTGTACTGGCAAGCCGCGAACTCACGCGAACAGTGCGAGCAAGCCATAAAATCCGCTGCTCGCGGATTTGCGGATTTTGCGGGAGATTCGCGGATCTCGCGGATTGCGAATTTACCGAAAATCCGCAAAATCCGCGAGCGAAACGGATTTTCCGCCCATGCTTACTCTTGAGGAGGACACAATTGAATGGAACATTTAAAGTGCAAAGTTGATCAGAAATAGACCACTACCCTCTGACCATTGAAATTAATCTAAACTGCAGTATGCTCCTGGCAGTTCAAGCACCCAGTTGCACCCTGAGTGTAGAAGCAAACCCATTAGGGAAAATAATAAAAATGGGGCTTAAACAGTGAATTAAAATATAAGAAATGGAAGTAACAACAAAATCTAGAGCCACAGGATCACCAACCCCTAGGAGTAAAAGCATGGAAGAGAACAATGTGCAACTTATATTTGACCTTAATCAACAATAAATCCACAAACAAACCACAAACCTTCATAAAGCATCAACACAAAGACCATGTAGAGGACAGAGCGCTTTTCCAAAGTATAATGGAGTGTCGGAGGGCAGAACTTAGATTCAGTTGTGCATAAAGAAGACCACACCAAATAGTTTTAAAAAAAGTTAAATAAGGCAAGGATAACACACAGAAAACGTCTTTGGGCTCTCAAACCAAAACATCTAGAGTAGGAATGGAAGCTGGTCTTCCCCTTGTTAGCACCTGCCATGTCAAGGAAATTCTGGCAATATATCAACCGCCTTGGCAATAAAACAACCAGCAAAGCAAATGCAGTTTCAGCAGAGCAATAGAAACCGGTGAAATCCCTGTATACCGGTCCCCGAACCATCTCCAGTCTCCTGGGATGTGCAAGCAGGTTATGAACCGGGCAATCAAGTTGAGGAATGCATCCATTTCACAGTGGAGGAAACAAAAAACATACCTCAAACAATACATAACGACTGCACCCCTGGACCCATTGTACTACCGGGGACCATCTTCAAGGATGACGGCAGATGCAGACTTTTGGGTGTCACGGATTCACCAACACTTTCAAGCCTGTATCCTTTCATCTAATATTCCTGCATCATGGAGGGGCTCCCTTCTGCATCCAGTCCATGAAAAGGCGACAGCTCAAAGCCAGGAAACTATAGGCCTAAAGCCTTTTTGGATGTTAAGGGGAAACTCTTCTCAAACGTCCCACTATGCTAACTAGGGGATTGATTAACAGAAAATGACATCAATCCGTACCATCAGACAGGGTTTCAGCCCAAAGCATCATATGGGCAAAACTAGCTGAGTGGGGGATACCAAATAACGTGCTTAATGCAATATTGGCCCTATACACGGACACTTGGGTCCAAATCAAACTGACCCAAACCCATGTCTCCCCAAAAACAAACAAATAAAAGTTTAAAATAGGGCTGTATTATAGCACCCATGCTGTTCAGCCTTTACACTGCCGATCTAGGGCCATCACTATCCAAAGAGAGCATGTTCTCTCCAAAAATCTGATCCTTAAACTACTGGTATACACTATGCAGATCAGTCCTGGGCAATAAAGGAAAAGGCAGCAAAAATAACATTTGCACTGGCAAAACTCCATCGAAACCTACATAGTCCTACCACAGAAGAAATTTGCACAGCCATACAGGCTAAACTGCTACCGGCTATAAATTATGGACATCTTGCCTTTCCTGGGATAATATAGACTGTCCTTGAGCAGTGTCAATCTGCAGCTTATAGGAACATTTTTGGACTACCGAAATATACACAGCGCACCTAGATACAATTGGAGTTTGGCCTGGTATGCCAAGAAATCAAGTGCAAAATGGCTATTGTAAAATACTATTACTAGGTTGCTTTTGCCTTAGAAGGTTCAATAAAAAGCACACTACAAACTAATTTCATTTTTGTATCTGTTTTTATTGATTTTCACGTTTTGCATTATGACAAGTTATACATAAATTTCATTTACGCGTCCAACTGGGGCTTACAAGGGTTACCTCTGTGTGTACGTAGTCTATTTTGCGACATTATGGACACAGGGTGTGAATATGTCAACGAACTTGTTGCGCAGTGTACCTGGTTTGCTCCTGTTGGCCCATTAATATCACGTGTTTAGCGCCGTTACAAGACTGGAATGTTATTGATCTCGATGCTTATGCTTTTCCACTACTCTTCGACGCACTTTTGGCATGTTTGGTCCTCCTGAGCTCAGCCAAGCAACAGAATAAACAGTGGAGAAGGGTCGTAATACAACCAGAACGGGTGATAAGTGGTAGCTTTCTAAACAGGGTAATGGGTGTTGTCACTAGAATGCCCTGATTTTGTGTCACAAACACTACAGGCCATTTTCATAGTAGAGTCAAGCCCCGGCTCAAATTATCTGCCGAATGTTTTTAGCTCCCTTAACTTCATACTCTCAATTCACACAGTAGAAACATACCAACAGTTGAAGTGCATCTTAAAGACATATGGAAGGCAACTTCCCAAAGTGCCTGACCTGCAGGAAGCTAGCCTATGCTCACTCTGGGGGCTCTGGGTTTGCTTGAATCATAAGGCCAGGGGCGGCCTTAGGCATGTGCAAGCTGTGCACCTGCATAGGGCCACCAAACCCCAGGGGCCACCACGCCAATATATATCCTTAACATATTAATCCTATGAGGATGGATACATATTTGCATGGCGGCCCCGGGCATGGATTTGGCAGCCTCCGGCTCTGTTCCACTTCAAAACACCCTGATCCCCCCCCCCCTTCACTGGCCTCCGCGCTCCGCCCCCCCGACCCCGTCTTCCGGGGCCCCCTACCTACGCTCCCTGCCCAGGGCCGCCAGGAGCCTAGAGCCGCCCCTGATAAGGCATCAGCTCTCCAGACTTACTTGAAGGCCCCCCTGGGCAGGTCTGCCTTAAAAAGCTTACTTTCCATGAGATTGCTGGCTTCTCCACTATGGGAATTTCCGAGCGAATTGGAAATCTAAAAGTGGGAGGCAGTAACGCGGTCATCTGTGCATGCATGAAACAGAATCTCTGTGCCACCCTGTTGCCCTGCGTTGAGAACTGACAGACACATACTGCTGAAACCGTGATTTCTAACCCATGAGCCAAGATCCTGCAAAGGCAGGGAAGTGGTTACCTATGCCTATACATGTGATGGCCCAATGGAACTAGCATGAATGGTAAATTATTATTGCATAGTAGGGGGAACGCCTTATGGAATGTAACAGCTGGAGTTTGTCATCAATATAACATCCATTATTAGTACTTTTTGATAAGAAACAACTTCAAAAATACATTCTGCATTTTGGTTAGAACTTGAATGCCGTCATCCCGTTTACGGTCAGAACTGTGGGACCACTTCCATCAAGGCATCCTCCACGTTGGTTTGAACTGGTAACGCCGTGATATCACTTACATTCCAGATTTGACCTTGCATCTCATACCTTCTCAATGTTATATTAGCGGATATGAAACTGGCAGTGAAACTTAATACACAGCCATTACACCCGCACTTTAGAAGTAACTTTGCACTTTATCATTACTCCAGACTTGCACTAAGTGACATTAAACAAGTGGTGTAGAAAAGGCGCTAGATGAGTCTAGCACCATGAGGCACGTTGCACCTTGGTTGGTTCAGTTTCCGCAATCTACGCAGACTCCACCTGGGCTCGAAATTGAAATGTTGACATAATACTTGCATTTTAAGGCTAACCTTGCATTTTACTCCTCTAATTTGCACAACATGGCACAGTTTAGGTGGTCGAACTGGACATATCACCAGCACCTTAGAGCTAATTTTGCACATCCTCTCTTTTCTATTTTTGCACTAAATGAAAGTGAAGTTATTGCTTTAACTATATCGCAGTTTTAACGTATTAATTGCATTGTATTGTCTCTTATTATTGTGAAAATTTTAATCCATCATATAATATAGCCAACTTCATTCAGTTAAAAAGAAAAATTATTAACCACCAAATTATGCAAAATATTAGGTTTTGCTGTGTATATGCAACATATTAGGTTTTCTTTTCAGTTATTTGTTAACCCCTTCGACGCTCATGACGAGCTCAGCTCGTCATGAGTTAAGGTTCTCGTACGCTCATGACGAGCTGAGCTCGTCATGAACCGCGGGTTTTTTAAAAAGTCAGCGCACAGCGGGAAAAGCCGCCGCGCGCATGGTGTTAAGAGCGTGGCCAATGAAGTTTCATGATGTTAAATTATTTGATTCCTTTTTAACAAGACTATTTTGCTGTTTTCTAAAGTGGACGAGAGAGGATTCTTGTTGTAGGGGCAGTGTTGTGGAGAAGTGTGGCTCAGGGGTTAGAGGCGGCAGAGACCCGGAAGCTGAGATCGGCCCTGGACCAGGGTTCAATTCCCCGCCTCGGCGGGTCTTGGGCTAAAAATTCCACGGACTCGATAATTCTCGCTCCGGTGCCTTCTCGACTCACAGGTTCACACTCTGCGACTCTGGGCAATAGCTTGCTTAATCTCCACAACGGCCCCTCACGGTGGGATGCCTGGCTTTCACCTTGTGGATTCCCTGCCGGGGTTATCTCACAGGGGAATACCAGGACGGGTTCCCTAAGCAAGCACCGGGAAACCCACTGCGGGTAGCTGTGCGCTATATAAGCTCAAATACATTTACAAAAGTTTCCATACCTGTGCAGTGGCAACAGGAAAGGCTCGGTCATTGCAGTGAACTGTTTTCACTCTAGGTACAACGGACAGGGAGTAGGATCGAAGTATGCGGACAGACTGATAATTACATTTAGTCGCAATAAGGTGAGGGAGACCTAAATATTTAGCTTTGTGGGCAATGACCATTCACTTAAAGATGATTTGATTCTGCGCAGGGAGCTGTATTAAAATGTGAAAAATACGTAGGCACGTCAGTGCACTAGTGGTAAGTCACGGAGGGTGCTCCGGGTCATTTGCAAACAGTTCAATACCTGTTCAGAAGCAGAAAGAGAGACAGCATTGCCTTAATCTAGTCGGGATTCGACTTGGGCACTGATGATAGAAATTATGAACTGATCACCAATGAAAGAAAGAATATGGCAGAAGGGCTTCTACTAGAGAAAAGAGGAATTGGCAACTTGGCAAACTGACTCCA
Source organism: Lissotriton vulgaris (assembly GCF_964263255.1). Classification (NCBI taxonomy): domain Eukaryota; kingdom Metazoa; phylum Chordata; class Amphibia; order Caudata; family Salamandridae; genus Lissotriton; species Lissotriton vulgaris. The sequence goes on along the minus strand of NW_028251462.1, from coordinate 42,966 downwards.
GAAATACGTAGCAATCAACCTAGATGCCAAGGTTCCTTATCGTCTGCAAAGGATTTGGCCAGGGACCCATGATCTCTGCCAATTTAAGCGATCCCTGTGATGCCGCCTGCAGGTAATTAACAGCTCCGTTTTGGATGGATATGATTCAATTACATTTAATAACAGCCCAGAAAAGACGGAGCGCAAGGGATGAGAAATCAATTTTTTCATGCAACTCCAAAAACAAGTTGGGTGTTGTCAGCATACATGTAACGTTTTGTTCCCAACAGTATCAAGAGGCTTGTGAAGGGATGCACATTAATGTTGAATAATAATGGGGACAACACTGAGCTATAGGGAACCCAAAGTTGTACATTGTGGCTCGTAGTTGATGGCCTGTTAGAAAACTGGCTGAACTTTAAAGTACAGTGACAAACTCCTGGCTTGGTCAATGGTATCAAAGACCGATGAGAGGTCAAACAGGGCCATGGCTTCGACTTTGCCCCCTGTTCATAAGTCCACAAGAGCATGAGGCACTGTTCCTACTACCACCAGGTCAGTACTTTTGCCAGCCCTTTGCACAATCTGAAACTCAAGGTCGTTGTCCTCTACATATTTCTGTAGTTGGCTAAAAATTATATTTTCAAGCAGTTTTGATCAATAAGTTAGTAAGGAAATGGTCCAAAAGTGGATACAATCTGAAAAGCTTAAAGTGGCCTTTTTTTTTAAAAATAACTGCTTGAAAATGTTGATCTTCCATATACTAATAAAAATGCCAGAGGTCAAAGAGCTACTGCAAATCAGTATCAGTTCTTTAATAAGAGATCTGTAAGCAAGAGTGACCAGGTTGCTGGCAAAGGGTCTAGTGGGGAATCTGAAGGATGATAGCTGATTATAATTTTAAGAAGTGCTACATGAAGACCTCAAATCTGGAAGTAGCCAGGTCAACATTTAAGGCTAACACTACAATGGAAGAAACCTGAATAGTTTCATAATTTGCTTCCAAAATATTGGACATTTTATTAACAAGAAATTTCACTAGATTTTTGCATATTGTCTCAGATATGGGGATGTTGCCCATTAAAGAGGTAGGGGATTGTAAATCCTCAATAATTTCATAGAGTTATTTGGCTAAGTTCGAAGCCCGAGTGATTTTTGTGCGATAAGCTGTTTTTCTCACTTCGAGTAGAGACTTGTAAGCTTTGCTCATCTGCACATAGGTCACTTTATATGAATCATAAGACATTCACTGGCGCTCTTCTGAATATCTGGTTTTGTGTTCTAGCTTAGCCAGCTCACTTGTAAACCAGTGTTTTCTTTTATGCGGTAAATTGGACTTCACCTTCTGCGTTGAGATATATAGGGTTAACCCATCCAAAGGAGATGGATTCTAAAACCTGACCAAATCACTGCTATTACAGTCTGAGATATAGATTCATTTGATGTCCAGGATCCTTAATGCATATGCTATCAATATATCAGGCATAACTTGTTTCCAGCATTTGTTTATTGGAAGTATTCAGGGTTCAATCTTCTTAACCGTTGTGGAAACTGATAGTGATCAAGAGATTGCTAAATTATCAGACCAAAATCAGAGGAATTGGATAGTGTATTGAGAAGTTATTTAGAAGAAAAATATGGAGTCCATATCAAAGACCTCTAATGCTTCTCTTACTTGTCGAGCGGCTCCTAATGGGGTAATCAAATCATGGGTTAAAACCATTAAAGATACAAGGCTTACTTAGATGGAACACACAAAACACACCAGAACATAGACTTCTTTATGGTCACAACACACCAATTTCTTAAATCAAATGGTCTAGGTCTGCTAAGGATGTCCAAGGTGGTTGGTATATTAAAAGAAACTGATTTTCAGAGTACTGATAATTTAGGGAGACACTAAAATACTCTAACGGGGTTTTAAAATTAAAAAGCTCAATTTGTATCCACAAATAGTCTCTGAAATTAACAATGACCCCCACCACCAATTGTATCTTCATGATCAATGTGTGGCTGCTTTAGAATTAGTAGCATAAATGTTAATGCTAAGGACTCCCGTAGCGGAACTGTTGCAAAGTGCCATTGTATAGGATCTTTGACAGTAAGAGCTGCCTGTATTGTTGCCGGGGAATCTTGTCCGTACAGTCCTGAGGTGAAGCATGGTGCAGTCTCGAATGTTGTGCAGCTTACGTATATCAAGAATGGTTCCTTATACAGAATATCACCAACTGGAGCAAGAAGGAATGACAGGACCTGAAAAACACAGTCAGGAAATTTGGTCCCTCGAGACTCATGTGATGTCAGGCTCTCGTTTAGCAAATGTATTTGAAAAATTCCCTATGAAGATCCCTTGGTCATGAAATGCAGCGGCATAACACTAATCAATATGACCAAAAACATCTACCCACAAGCTATATCTATAAACCAGCTTTGAAGTGAGGGGCACATCTGAATGGGGAGACCGATATGCTAGACTGATCTAACTTAAAGGTGAACTAAGAATAAAGAATTACCTGGGTTACAACTCCCCAACTGCCCCAGACTGTGAAAGGAAACTGTGATGCTAAAGAGAGAAGTTCTCATAATAGCTAACATGTAGGCTCAATGCAATTTAACCAGAAGGCACAAAAAACATTGGCTGAAAAAGTATGCACATCCTAATTTCTAATACCTGAAAAATAACATTAGGGTTACAGTGCTGAGTAACCATTAACCAATGTGAAGGGAGCAGCCACCTTTGAATTCTATTTTCCCCTCAATACACTGGGATTTGAAATCAAAGCTCAATTCAATTGCAAACTTTCTTCTTTATAAAATAATTTCGAGAGAGTCAATTAAACGAAATTTTAAATTCCGAATTACTTTGTCACAAATGCGCCATCATTTCCCATTTCCTGTCAGCTAGCCAAAATTACTGCACAGTATACCGGGTGAATTGAAGCAGGTTCATAACAATAAAAACACGGTCAAAGACTTACATTTATGCTAGCTCCTAAGTGAATATTCTAAAAATTGTAATAAGTAAGCAGTCAAAACATTTCCCCCTGATATTGTACAAAAGATGTCATTCAGCAATACTAATTATGTACATGACTAACAAGGTATTGGGGTCAATATGATGCATTGAACTAAAAATTCATTGCTAGTCAAATTTATGACACAACTACTGTGGTACTTACTCTCCTCTAAATGCTACGATATGCACTTAAATGCCTCACTGAACACCCAACAATAAATAAATCAGGCTCCAGGCTTTGTTAGCACAATCATCAGAGGAAGACCAATGCATAATTGGTGTAAAAAAAAATGTTTTAAAACAGGATGCCAGTGTCGGTCAGTAGCCCGCGGCTGGTGAACTTGAACATTGGCTAGTCAAATAAAAAGGATGGTAGTTTTAAATCAACCTCTTTAATTCACCACCAGACACTCCCTGCCCTTTATTTAACTATTACCGGCTCCTGCCTTCTCCCTTTGAGATGTTTTTTCTGTCTTTCTCTTGCTCCATCTTTCTGATCTGAATCACTTGCACTCGGCAAATATCTGGTGCGGAAAATTAAGTGCCATACACCAGAAAATGAGTGCCATTGCTCCCCACCGGCTCAAGTTAATCAATGAAGAAGACAGTATAACCAACACAAAGTAACACAAAGCTCTTCCAACGACTAACGTGTGCACTACACGGGGACATTTAGCAATACCGATAATATGAAATTTACTTTTATTGGTTAGATTTGCATTGAATTTACAACAACTTTGCAACACAGAATTTCATCTACTTTAGTAGCTATTCATGATTATTTTGCATTCCCTTTCTTTTGGGTACAGACAGAATTTCTGTCTGCTCCCTTATGAATTATACCCTTTAGGTTTCATCCCTTACATTGTTGCTTTTAGGTCTCGCCTTTAGTAATCGATTCCCTTTCTCTGACAAAAGTGTGCCAGCTTTGCATTGCTTTCAATGGCAATGCGTGCACGTTTAGCAATTCCCTTGCGGGAGCGAGCTTTGAAACTATCTGTTATGGTTCCTGCTCGCTGCCGCAAGGGAAACAGGCGCAGGCCCTCTCCTCTCTCGGCTTCCCCTGCTGCCTCCTCCTCTTCTCAAAAAAACTTTTTTTTTTACTTCAGCGGGAGGCACGGCGCTTGTTTTTTTTTGTGTGTGATTCCAAATTCTGTCTGAAAGCTGCAACGTCTAGTTGTGCATAAGGACTATATGCAGCACTCGGGAGCCATTTCCTTTATCTGGATTTTGTCCTGTTCCAAAGAACTTTTGCCGCTCTCTTTTGCCATCTTCGAAAGCATTGCTACAAGTCTGGGCTTTATGTGAACAGAATGGCTTCTCCAAATCGTGCTCTGTACGACCCACACTCTTACTCTCCCTCTATTGCAGAAATGCGTTTCTGCAATGTCTCACTCAAAATACTCAGAGGTGCGCGTAAGTATATTTGATAAAAAATGAATTTTTTCCTGTTCCAAAGAACTTTTCCTGCTCTCTTTTGCCATCTTCGAAAGCACTGCTACAAGTCTGGGCTTTATGTGAACAGAATGGCTTCTCCAAACCGGGCTCTGTACGACCCACAAAATACTCAGAGGTGCGCGTAAGTATATTTAATTAAAAAAATAATCTCATGCTTCTAAAAGTTTGTATGCAAGAGTAACAAACTTGTGCTATCACCTGCTATGCACATAGCTGATGGAAACATGTATACTCTTGCATGTTACTTGGGTCATTGTTTCCTTAAAAAAAAGTTTTAAACAATTTTCAAGATTCAAAGTTGTGGGGCCTTTCTGCATAAAAAGAACGTTATTTGACATACCTTGACACTTGCTCATAAAGCACTTGTGCCACACAAATGAAAGGATAATGTGCTCGGCAAATTGAAGTGGTTTTTGCAGTTGCAATGGGCTAAGCGTGGCTTATGTGCCTTCACAATGTATTGGAATTATGTTCCAAGGCTTCCCTTATTAACCATGCGGAATAAATGCTAAATGTGTGGTAAAGCAATAAAATGTCCGCAGTTGATTACATTTTAACTACATGTGTCTTTCATTAGGTTGGTAGAGCACCCAGGATAATGTGCTGCATGGCTAAAAACGTATAAGGTCCCAGAAGCGAGAACTATTGGCAATGCCAATGCTTGTTTTATATTCTCTTGTGCCCATCCTTCACACTTTCCATTTGCTTCATGTATTAAAAAAAAAAAAAAAAATTAAAAAAAAAGGAAGCTGGCTTCCTGCCCCCCCCCCGCCCCACACACAAACACAAACACATGTACTGTCTTACTGTCCTATCAAAAGAGCCTGGATTGCTTTATGACGTGGCAACGGAAGAAGCAGTGAATACAAAGATTTTGAATCTGGCATTCAAGCAAGTGGTGCCCACCGTGAGCCATACATAACGCATAAAATACTTTGATACAGAAAGGAAAGACGATTAAGATTTCCTAGAGACTCATGCAGAAAATACAACGCCTGGAAGGGAAAAGCTACAAGGACACTTGTCCTTTTGTCCTTACTACTTCCGCGGATATTCAGAGAGCGTGGCAGCTAGATTTCAGAAACCAGATGTTCACTGGACCGAAGAACTGTCTCTGTGTAGAAGAAACCTCTGTAAATTATTTGCATCATTGGAGTTCCTTGCTTCAGGTCAGGAAGCACCATCGTCCTAAATAGAACTTGAAAAGGTTGGTCTGGAGTCCTTTTCTGCATGACAGAATGACTGAGGATGTCCTTAGTTGAATCAGAAGGGTGGAAAAGTTGGTCCCTGCAGCACCTGAGGATGCTTAAACGATGGTTTTAAGAAGGGTTTCAAGGATGAGGACATAAGGGGTTGGCTGGTTCTCAAAATTTCAAGCCTGCCTGTGTCCAACTTAAGTTTCAGGAGCGGCACTTAACATACATTTACTTCCAGAATGTAAAAAAAAAAAGTTTACACTGGATTCGGCTGCTACTTTTGAGCCCCCACACGTCTTTGCTATAGGTCTATATTTAGACTTTATCAAAATAAATATTTGAAGGTTTTGTTCACTGAACTTATATATATCTCTGGTTTATTGAAAATCCTGAAAAGAATAATAAGCCTCCACTGGCTTCTACGCTGTGCCCTAGGGGACATACCCTAAGTAGGGTCTGCTTCTTAGTTCATTTACAGTTTCACACTCTACAGGACTGGAGAGGGATACCCCAGGAGCACGCTAAAAGTGATACATTTGATGAAACACATTTAGGCTGTGCGTATCTTCATCTTGTTTATGGGTCTATATTTAAACAAAGCCGTTAAACTGCCCTGAATGATGAACTGCAAACACTAGGGTGCAAATTAGTAAAACCTGAAATAGCCTTTATCAGCAGGCATGCATATTTTATCCACTTGAGCTGAAGAAAGGCACCGAAATCCCATTTCGGATCAGTTTCACCAGTTTGGGAAATGTGCTAACAGCCTGAGGAGTGCCTTCTGGCAACACCCAGTCTCCTCTCATTTTGGCAGTCAGGCCAAAGCAATGGTTGCGGTACCGGAAGTATTATATTTAGAAATTATAAAGTAGTCTTCCTAAACATGTGGCTCTCAAACTGCATACAAAATCTCCGATCCAGCCTAGTGTTCGACATTCGATATAAAGGCTGCACTTTAGACACACCCCTCAAGTTTCAAGTTCAAGTTTCAGAAGGGCAGTGACACTACTGAAATTAGATGAGACCTCCCTTTTCTCCCTCTCCCAAGGCCAATTAAAACTAGTTTTGAAACGGGCCTCATGGGCACTTAGTTTCAGATTAGATAGGGAGTATATTGTTACTAGGAAGGGAGTCACTCTATTTATCTCATCTTGTGTAATCAAATATAGGCAACCCTACATATCCTGGAATTTATCCCATGGTGTCCGACGATTTTGGTTTCTGTTAAGACAAGATCTCCTGCCTTCAAATATACTTCTGTCCAAGTGGTATGGTACTTCTGCAGCTTGCAACTTTTGCAACTGCCCCAAACAAGATCTGAGTCATGTCATATTTATATGTCCTCCCCTGCTCCCTTTCCGTCGCAAATGGCTACGCCACATTTGTTTGAAATTGAGTATTCTTACTGCTAATGCTTTTGTACATGCTTTAAATAACCCTCCTAATGAGATGTTTTGTTTTAATGTTTCTAACTTTTTTAAATGCTTTTTAGAAATTTATTGAGGGGCTTTTTCCTTCAGCTTAGTATGCATTATTATTGATTCTTGTAACCCGTATTGACCTTTTGTACAGAAATTGTAACTTTGTAATGTGCTTTGTTCTTTTTTCTGGAAAAATGGTTTTGTATTGTTGCATTCATTGTTTTATTTTTGTGGATCTCTTCGGAGTTCCGAATCAAATAGAATAAACTTGACACACCCCTCAGTTCTGTCTCACAAGAGGAGCAAGGGAGGACAATGAAGGGGGTGGGCCCCAATGCGAGCAAGGAAAACTGGACTCCCTCCCACGCCTTTGACAGAAAAAACATAACCATGAATGGGGTACAGTGGACCCCGGTGTCACTGCACCTGTTGCACTATCGATAGCTCCGTTACCGAATGCCGTGGTCCTCATGTGTTTTTAACTAGGTGTGTTTGCGGTACCTGGCATCGCCTGCTCACTCCAAGCGTGGGTGGGTACCAATTGACTTGAATATCATGCCACTACTGCTGCCCACATCAGAAGAGCTGCCAGCAATGTAAACGTCAGCAAGATGGCTCAAAGGTCACAAGTTCACATCCTTGCAGAGCCAAGTCAGCTTCCGCCCTTTCGGGGCCAGTAATTTAATTAATTTCAGTAATTGCAATATACATTTATTATCTTTAGAGATGAAAAAGTCATGAAGCACTTGATAAACAAGAATTTGCAATGCAATAGGTCTCGCATTTACGCAAGACCTGTTGAATTGCAAATGGTAGGTATCATGACACAGGGAGGGAGGGAGGGGGGCGAGAGACGGCACGGACAACAGGAGGGTGGGCTGAAGGGGGAGAAGGCACGGACAACAGGAGGGTGGGCTGAAGGGGGAGAAGGCACGGACAACAGGAGGGTGGGCGGGGGGGCGAGAAGGCATGGACAACGGGAGGGGGGGTGGAGTAAAGGCACCAAAGCATGTCAATGCCTGCAGTAGGAGAACCTCATTAAGAAAATAGTGCTCACAGTCTAAATAACACGTACCTTGTAACAACCAAAGTAAAGGGGTCAGTCGCCATGGCTGGTTACAAATAAAGAGGAGGCAGTACTAACGAGGGACTAACAAGCCTATCAATGAATCAGAAGCCAGCATTCAGGACGACAATGAGACAAGCCAATGGCAAATATGAGCGGAGAGTGGGCGGAGCTTCTATTCACCTACTCCTCTACAATAAGTTTCGCAGATCAGCACATGGGCACTGGCTCTAGGCTCCACTTAAAACGCAGGTGGGTCTTACAATCTCTTACAAATCATAGTTTAGTAACATATGAGCTCTCCTTTCTGAAAGGCCTGGCAAGACCGCTACTAATTTAAACACACAGATTCTATGTTGCCAGATTGTTGGTTTTAGCGGTATGCAACAAGAGAGGGACCACAGTGTAAACGTCAGTAAAGATTTAAGACATTTCCAATGGCTTTACTTCTAAGAGCACCTCGGTCCTTTTACTCCTGGGGTCTGATGACCTAGAGAGGTGAATAGAAGGCCAATCTGGGTCTCAAAATAAAAATAAGAATTCCAGCCCCGATTTAGCACGCCTCTCATCCTTTTCAACTTCGTCAGTGGAGCAAGCCCAGGACCTTTGGTTATCAATACAATCACACTCCCCTTTGGACCTCTGTCCTTCCAAGACTGTGCAATTGGCTTCTAATGTACTAGCCAACCAACTCAGGGGCATAACACAGGCCCCCGCAGCCCCTATCTCGAGGTGGCCCCCTCAGCGCAGCACTCTGGCTGCAGAGATCCTGGTTGAGGCCGGAGTGGGGCCCTCCACGTGCCTTGCAGGGATGCCCCCTCGAGTTTTGTTTTGCCTCTGACCCAACTGACAAATATCTTTAATGAAATGATCAGCCAAGGCTATTTCCCAAATGTGTGGAAAATAGCATCCATTCTGCCACTTCTTAAGAAACCGAACTTACCTCCTTCGGACCCAAATAACTATTGACCAATTTCCCCCTTCCCCCTCCATGCCAAGATTATGGAGAAGGCGCTTAATAAAGAATTGGTAACAGTCTTTGAGGCTAACCATCTGTTGGAACACCCATAGCTCAGTTTCAGAAGTGAATACAGCACAGAGAAAGCCTTAATAGGTGCTTCAGAAGAGTGGAGAGTCACCCTTGACTCCGGATCAAATGCAGACTTGATCCTATTTGATCTTTCAGCTGCATTGGGTACGGTTAACCAGGCTATACTGATTTACCAGCTCCATATTCTAGGTATTGGGAGTTCTGCCCTAGCCATGTTAAAATCCTTTCTGTCAGAAAGAAAGCAATTTATGGCCTTGGATGAATTCTCTTCTTGCCACTTTTTAGCTACAATGCGGGGTCCCGTAGTGCTCATCCTTGAGCCCTATGCATTTTAATCTATAGGTCGCCCCTCTGGTTACGCAAATTAAAAAGTCAGCATTCTCAGTTATCAGCTATGCAGGCCACACTCAGATAGTCATATCAGTGGCTGACAATTTGTAAGACCCTGCTAGTATGTTCCATAGTTGCATGCTGGAGATTAGTAATTTATTTTATTTATTTTTTTATTTATTTTATATTCTTATAAAGCGCCAGACTAGACCCCCGAAGGGGTATCTCCGCGCTATTGCTGTACCACGAGAGTGTGCTAAATCCGAGTGTGTATCTGATATAGGGTGCAGAAGCTGGAAGGCAGTTATTTGTCAGGATACAAATACGTTTTTAGAGTCTTTCGGAAACTCAGATGACTGGGGATTGATCTGAGTTCTGCCGGCAAAGAATTCCAGAGTGCTGGTCCGGCATAAGCTAACGCCCGGCCACCTTGTCTGGCCTTTTTTACTCTTGGTGTCTGCAAGAGCTGCTGATGACTGGAGCGCAGAGGTCGCCCAGGGATGTAGGACTGAAAGATCTTGGCCATGTATTTAGGGCCCTCTCCTATCATACTCTTATGTATGGTGCATAAAGTTTTGAATTGGACTCGCTTCCTCACTGGGAGCCAGTGGAGTCTCAGCAGCAGGGGATTAGAAGGGGTCCTTGCTGGAGCGTTCAGGACAATCCTTGCTGCTGTATTTTGGATTACTTGCAGTTTACTGAGCTGCTCCGAGGAGCAGCCCATTGCAGTAATCCACCCTGCTGATGACCAGAGCCTGCACCAGCGTTTTTCTGTGGTGGTCTGGTATGTAGGGGAAGACTCGTCTCAACATCCCAATAGCCCGGAAGCAGGTGCCAGCAACCTGATTAACATGTCCCTTAAAGGTAAGTTGCTGATCGAAGAGCACGCCCAGGTTCCTAACAGAGCTCTTAGGGGTGGGGACAGGACCTAGCTCCACGGGCCACCAGTCGGATGACCAATATGTTGCCGCTTGTCCAAAACACATGACCTCAGTTTTCCCCACATTACACTGCAGACAGTTAGTTGACATCCAGTCTGCAATGGCTCTCATGCCATCTGCAAAAGATCTTTTTATTGCAGATGTGAGAGTTTTGAAAGGGAAAAGGAATTGGGTGTCGTCGGCATACGACACCGGGGTGAACCCGAAAGATCTAGCTAAGTTGGCTAGGGGTGCCACATACACATTGAAAAGTGTAGGACTAAGGCATGAGCCTTGTGGCACTCCCTTATTGAGCTCCCTTAGCGTGGATTTGTGGGAGCCCAGCCTAACTTCTTGGACACGACCAGTCAAAAAGCTCTTCATCCATGTCAGAGCCTCTCCCTCCACACCCACCTCACCTAGGCGATCAAGAAGCACCGTGTGAGACACCGTATCGAAAGCGGCGGAAAGGTCCAACAGCACCAGAATCATGGAGCTGCCCTCATCCAGTGCCATTCTGATGTTATTGGTCACTGTCTAATTGGATGTCCAACAACTGCTTAAAATTAAACTCTGGCAAAACCGAGGTGCTGCTGTTGGGCAACAGTACTTCCTTCTGGTCCCCTACCTAGTGGGATAAAACTGGGAGCACTACCCATACCGGTGCCTAAATCCAACAACCATTGGTTTAGCCAATAGGTCTCGCCTTTGGGACCTTTTAAGTGTTTAGCCATGCAACAGATGTTGTTTCACTAAGAATATTGTGCTGCATAACTAAATACTTAGAAGGTCCCAAAAAGAGAGACCTATTGGCTATGCCAATGCTTGTTTCACAAGGGGGCTGAAAAGTGATTTTTTTTCTGCTCTGTGTCTCAAGTATAAACGTCTATCTTTGACAACGCACTAGCCTGCAATGCCCCCCTCACACACATGCACACGCACTTCCACTCTGAGTGACACTGAGGGGGCTTGTTAGAGGTTTGTGAAGAATTGGTTCACTTTAGGTGTCCCTGGGGCTTTTTGCAGAGTTTTGAAATAGGAGCTGCACATCTCTTTTTGATTACTCCCGCTCACGCTCTTATCACCAGAGCGCGGTTAGGGCACCCATTTCATGCAGAGAATTGGTTTATAATTACAAAAGCCACTTACGTATGACTAGGGTCAGGAAACAACAGGGCCTGCCCCTGGCATGAGACAGACAAGAAGGGATGTGCAAAAGCATGACCTCAACAGAGAGTGAAAGGGGGAGGGAGGAAAAGCGCGGGAGGAAAAGTGTAGGCAAGAACAGAGGAGGGAGTGGAAACAGAAGGGTGGTGAAGACGGCAGGAGAAGGAAAGTGAAAATGTTAAAAGTGAATGGCAGGAGGGTAGATGAAAAGAGGAGTAAGATAGAGGAAATGCCTAAAATTGGAGAATAAGGAAGGAACGTGAATAAACAAATGAAGTGAGTGGCATCAATTGAGAGAAAAGAAGAGCTGGAAATGGGAACTATTTTGTGAGGAAATAAAGCACAGAGTGCGAATAAAAGAAGAAGAATGAAATCAAGATTGAGAATGGAACTATGGAGAAGAACTGAGAAGGAACAAAATGAACAATGGGGAACTGTAAGGTAGACAGGAGAAGGAAGTAAAAGTAAGTCAAAGGAATGATTGGGAAATGGAAGGGTGCAGGGAGGTTTAGCTAGGAAAAGATGGAAATTAGGAAGGGAAATGAAGGAATTGACCGAAAGGAGGAACCATTGAGTAAAAATGTGATGTAAGATCAAGGAAGAGCCAATTGAGATGTAGGACAGACAAATGGAAAAAATGCAACAAGCCAAACGAGAGAGAGTGAGCGCCCGGGAGTGCTGCGTGCGCGCACAGTCTGCTGTTTTTCTAAGCACATACTTGTGCTTGTGGCACGCCGCTGTGCAACCCCGCAAGCTGTATGTCGCCACAAGCACGAGTATGTGCTTCGAAAAACAGCTGAATGAAGGTAAAGGTCTCCTATGCAGCATATGCACACTGCGTAGGCGAGACCTATAAACGTGGGCATTATTTTCTATGACACACTGTCATTTGATAAAAATATCAATGCAGTGACATCCTCGTCGTTTTGGGTTCTCAAAATCTTGAGAAAAATGTTTCCATTCATTCTGCAAGATTTGCAGAAGCTTGAGGTTACTGCACTGGTGCTTTCGAAATTATATTATTGTGATGGTCTATATGTCAATTTACAGCAAAGACTAACAAACAAACCGCAGGTTCCACAGAACACCGCGGCACGCACACTACATGGGATCCCCAAGTATCAATCTGGTTCCCTTGCCCTGGATCAGCTCCACTGGCTGCTTATTCACAAGCGCATCGATTAAAAACACTTTCTATTGCTTTTAAAGCATTGAATGACCTCGGCCCAGAATATCTGAAGCAGAAAATCATCTGGTACGACCCATCTAGAAACTTGTGGTCTTCTTCAGCCCTCAATGTGATGGTTCCCAAACTGAAGAGAGTTCACTGGGTAGGCAAGAGCTTTATTTACTGAACAGCTAAAAGATGGAATTCACTTCCCTTTTCTTTGAAGAAATTTACAAATCTTCGTACTTTCCGAAAAGCCCTGAAAACATGGTCTTTTAAGCAATAGCTTTTTCTTCGGTCCTCATTTCCCAGGATTTTCCTTCCAACCCTTACATCCTTATTGTTTCCTTTGTTTTGAAGCTGGAAGCACCTAGACGCCTTTGGAAAGTAGTGTGCTATATAAAAAAATAATTTTAATTTAATTTCAACATCTTGTAATTCCTGAGAACCAAGGCAAAATTCACTGCTTGCTTTCCTAAGACACAGCAGAAAACAAGCATTGGCAAATCCAATAGGTCTTTTTCGATGCATGAGCTAAAGGCTTTACCAAAATGTTTTAGCCATGTTGTACGCTAGAGTGGCTGCTGCTCAGCATGCCTAAAAGTTCGAGCAGTAAAGGATAGTGACGCGGAGTATTGTAATGTGTAGTAAAGCGGAGTGTTATGGAGTGCCATAGAGTAGAGTGGAGTGGAGTGGAGTGGCGTATAGTGTCAGAGGGAGTAGAATGTCGTAGAGTGGAAGGGCATAGAGTCGAGTCGAGTCGAATAGAGTGTCAGAGTGGAGTAGAGTGTCGTAGAGTGTAGTGGTGTAGAGTGTCTTGTGTGTACAGCAGACTGGAGTGGCGCAGAGGGTGTTGAGTAGAGTGTTGTAGATTAGAGTGGCATAAAGCGGAATAGAATGTAGTGGAGTGGAGTGGCACAGAGTAGTGTAGGAGAGTAGGATGGTATATAGTAGAGTGTTGTAGAGTAGTGAAGTGGCGTAGAGTGAAGTACTGTGTCATAGAATTGAGTGGAGTAAAGTAGTATGGAGTGGTACAGAGGGACTTGTATAGAGCGTCGTAGAGTGGAGTAGTGTTGTAGAATGGCACAGAGTGAAGTAGAGTGATGTACTGTGGAGTAAAGTAGAGTGGCATAGTGGAATATCATAGAGTGGAGTGTAGTAGAGTTGAGAAGAATGGCCTAGAGTGAAGTGGAGTAAAGTAATGTAGAGTAGATTGGCGTAGAGTATACTGGAGTAGAGTTCTTTGGTTTTGAGTAAAGTGCTTAGGGGGCAGTGATGCGGAGTAGAGTGCAGTGGTGCAGAGTAGAGTGCAGTGGTGCAGAGTAGAGTGCAGTGGTGCAGAGTAGAGTGCAGTGGTGCAGAGTAGAGTGCAGTGGCATGGTGCCAAGCAGGGTGGCGCCGAATGGAGTGGCGCTCAGTGTAATGCAAAATTGATGCCTTCTCCTCTAGCTCTTTCCGCTTGCCCTGCGGGGTTCCGCAGGGTTATGCTCTCAGCCCCACACTTTTTAATATATATGTCACTGCTCTGGCTCCTTTGGTTGAATCTTTTGGGTTTTCCCTAACCTCCCAAGCGTATGATACACAAATAGTACTAGAAGCCTCTAATGAAGTCAACCACACAAGTCTTCTCATCCACGACTGCATGAAATCCATTTATGGGTGGATGAACAAACACTGCCTTAAGCTTAATGCCGGAAAAAAATAGGTGATTTTATTCTGCAATAACTTCCTTCTCTGGACTGCTCCTTGTTGGCCAGCCGAGATGGGTCCCATTCCTATTCCCACCAGTAAAGCCAAGAGTCTAGGTATCATGCTTGACGATCGCCTACTCCTTTCCTTGGCAATCCAATCAATGCAGTGATCTCCTCCTCGTACAATACCTTGGGAATACTCAAAAAGATATTAGTTTTCCTGCCCTGGTCAGTCAGGAAATCAGTTATTTCCACTTTGGTATTGTATAGGATCGACTACTGCAATGACCTCTACATTTGCCTACAAGCTCAACACCTGAACAATTTGTAAATCCTTCAGAACTCTGCAGCCAGACTTCTACTGGAATTGTCTAGGCACCTTTCTGTTTCCTCCACTCTTAACGACCTTCACTGGCTGAGAGTCAAAAACAGAATTACGTTTAAGGCCCTATATCTCTCACTTGTAAAGCCATCCACGTTTCAGGTTCTTCCTTTCTGAAGAAAGCATTATCATGGTATCTCCCAACTAGGAACCTAAGATCTGCAGGCTCCTTCAGAATAAACTCCAGTAGATTTAAAAAATCTAAATGGGGCGGTAGCAGCTTTACGGTGCAAGCAGCCACATCATGGATCCCCCTCCCTCTGAATCTCAGGTTAGCTCCTTCCCTGTCCCAGTTCAGGAAACTTCTGAAGACTTGGCTCTTCAATCAGTTGGTCTTTTTACCACCCATAGCTGCTTACAGGATCGGCACCATGACACCTCCGGGTATACGTTGCGCTTTACAAATCTGTTTAACATAACATAATGGCATAGAGTAGACAGTTTCAGAGTAGATTAGAGTGGTGTAGAGTAGATTGGCCCAGAGTACACTGGCAGTGTGGAGTGGTACAGAGTAGAGTGTGTTGGCATAGAGTGCATTGTTGCAGAGTGGAGTTGTGTAGAGTGCAGTAGTAGAGAGTGCAGTGGTGCACTGTAGAGTAGTGCGGGGGTACAGTGTTTTGTCACAGAGTAGAGTGGTGTACAGTAGAGGTGCAGAGTGAAGTGCCGTAGAGGGGAGTGGTGCAGAGTAGGGTGCAGTGACGTAGTGTGGATTGGTGTAGTGCGGAGTGGCATAGAGAGGAAGACGTAGATTGGAGTGGTGCAGAGTAGACTGAAGTGGTGTGGAATGGTGCAGAGTAGAGTGGAGGGGGGTAAAGTGAAATATGCATGTGTGGTAGCGTACTGCCATTCAGACAACACAGCTTTATTTGAAATGACCATTACATTTGTATAGACGTACAGTTTTAATGATAAAACCATAAAGCGCACAAACACTAATGTTTGGAAATGTCATCACCTTGTGTATTGATTTGTTTTGATCGTATTAAAATATTTGTCTTCACCAAACTTCAGAATTACCAGTAAATGTGCTTCATTTGTGCTTTTCTAATTCTGATATATTCGGAAATATTGGCACAATTCTTTTACAGACATTTAAATGTTGTATGCTAGAAAAAGAAATATCATCATACAGCATTCCTCAAGCACACCCCAGCATGATTGTCACATAAACCTCTCACTTTGAAGTCAGAGAAAGAAAGGTAAACATCAAGCACCCCGGAAGACAAAGCCTGATATTTAAGCTCTGTTTTTGAATACACAGCAAATATGACAAGATAAGAACACAATTTACAGAACTGTTTACAGGAATCGAGCACTTGAGAAAAAATACACTTAATAGGGTTTTGGCTATGGAAGGGATGAACACAAGCCGGACAGCCAAAAACAAATAGTCAGCAGATCAAAAGCAAGAAAATGAGAGTTACAAACCACAAAGCCAAAGGTAAGCAATGGGCAGGATTAATTTTCTGAGAAGCCTTCTTAAGTCCCCAAGATGTCGTTGACAAACCAACAGTGTGTGATCTCAAGAAACACACACACAATCATGATATCACAGATAGACTATTACATGCACTGTGGCAAGCAGCCCGAGCTCTATACTACTCTACAAGTGTGTGGTCTCAAGAAGCACATGACAAGCAGCAAATAAATCTAACCATATGGCTGAAAGTAGCAATATAATTTGCGTGCCTTAAAACTTGGCGTAACTTTTTGGACGGAATGAGACAAAGGCAGTGTTGATTCAACTGAAAAGAGCACAACCTGCTGAGTTTCCCATGAAAGCAGTGACTTATTTTATTAAAAAAAAAAAAATTATTGGAAACCGTTCTCTCGAGTCGACCCACCCAACAAAAATAAAAGGCACAGCCCTGACTTACATGCATGCCAATCCCCACCCCATGCTCGTGATTGCAACCAAAAAACGCAGACAAAATAACCCCTCACTCGCCACTGGAATGAGAGTTTGTGGCTGCCGGACCAGACTGCTCTTCTGTCTTGTCTTGAGGGCAAAGACTACAAACACAAATTAGTTGCAAAGGCTGCACTGTGTCTGGGAGCCTGAGCTGCAAGTGCTCATTAGAGTAGTAAAGCACGGGTTGATCTTCCACTTAGCAAAGCAATGAAAACTGATCTCCACTGAGGAGGTGATGATAGAGCACGTGTCATATATGGGTTAAAGTTCCCCCTGCTGTACATTAAAAGGATATTGCAAGTCACTGAGAAGTTCTGGACCATGCAGAGGGATGAGGCTGAAGGCTGAGTTCCTTTATAAAGTCATGGATTGCAGCTGTGACATGCCAAAACTTTAACATGACAGAGTTCTTCATATTTTAGAATACTTGCTCGCACCATCACCCTTCCCACAAACTGAGGGCATACATTCTCAGTATATTCCTCTTTACATAAGAAAGAGCTAGTGAGGTTTTCCAGATGTAAAAAAATAACTATTGTGTAGAATCTGTAGTGTGAAATTAAACACACAAAATAGCAGTTATTAATTTTTTGAAAAGGCATATTAAAATGAATTCAATAGAAATCAGATTTTTTTTTAAGTTGTTGTAGAATGCAGCCAGATTTGTTCTTACCTGTAATGAACTATATGGACAAAATAAACCTTTTGCCAATGATATGTCCCTTCTGATGACCTCCGTTCATTTTGGAAAAACTGATAAGATCATAAAGCTGGCTCTCGTTTTCGTTCTTTAAACTGCAGCTGCAATTGTAGTCTCTATCCTCCCTTTCACCCTGTCTTTTGGCTCTGGCTGCAGGCATTGAGGATTCACAATTCAACTATAATAAGTTATCGCAGTTGAGCAGCTACATCATTTGTCACAACTCAACTGTAATAAAGAAATTAGAGGCAGGTTTTTAATACTGGGATTGCAGGCTTTCATGTATTACAAACCTCTTTATCGAAACGAACTATTCTTACTATAGAACTAAAAAAAAGATGTAGGAAAATGTAAAACATACTTTGGTAAAAAAAAAAGTGACTATTTTTTAATTAAATTCATTTGGAAGACTGCTTCCGGTTTACTTCTTAATTTTTGGTACCCAATAATCTTGTCTGGGCTTTTGAAGAGTTTTTGATTCACGTTAGATTAAATATGGTCATTTAATTGCGCTTCGACATTTATTTTTATTAAGTTACAGACAATGCACACAACTTTAGTACTTATGGATTCTTTTTAAGTATTTGTCATATTGTCATATGCCCTTTGGTTTTAAAATGCAATTGCTTATAATTTTTCCCAGCTACACCCGAAATTGGTGTGAAAAATGAAATACCATGATATAGTTTATGCTGTAGGAAATTTTATTTCTTCAGTGAAAAAAAAGTGCTTATATGTTGCTTGAATTGTAAAAAAAAATCTAAGAAAAATTAAGAGTTATTGGCTTATGACGCAGTGCTACTTCATGTCATTCACCTCTTATAGAAGACTCCATGAGTTCTTGTTAAACATTGGATTTAGGCTAGTAAGTATATTGATGAGACCTCTTATAATCCACGTGATGTGCTGTGGCTACTATTTCTACCTCATTGGAGTGGTTAATCTTTATCAACTTTTGGTGTTCGGTTTTCTTGGCCTCTAGAGTATGATATCCCATTTGACCTGCTCCCATCATCTTCTACTGTGCAGCTAGACCAGTCGTACTACAAAACCAAATCATTCCTGGCAAAAATGTTAAAACCAGCCCCCGCTGTGACTAGAATCGGTAATGGGGGACACTGTTGGGTCATGGCAGCCCACACTGATCAAAAAGAAGCCCGCAAAACTACAGCGTACAAGGAAAATGGCAGAGCTGCAAGCATTCAGTCTGGTCTTGAGTTTCACTACATCGTTGCATGAATCTGTCTTAACTCACTGCCAGATTTCACACACTCTTGCAGTTTGGTACAAAGTCATGACTTATCTCTGTGATACTGATGAAGAGGCTTAAAAGTACTGGGAAGCTCTCGTCCTTTTATGCTGGTGTGCATCATATCACAATTTTAGTGACAGGAAGACTTCTTACCTTCCCTAGATATGGTAGGCATAGAAATAAAGATGAAGGAGAGTTGAAGGAAGTAAGTGGGTGTGATCGATTTGTTGGTCTTTAAAAGAGGAAGAAGGTGGAAAGATATAGTAAATGACGTGAACACTTGTTCTATGAACACTCGTTCTAGGAGATGAGGAGGTTTGGAATGGAGATAATGTATGAAAAAGTGCAATTGTTCACAATAGTAAAACGTAGAACAGCAAAAAGCAAGATAAACATAAAGACGGCCTAGCATCGTCTATAGCAAAGACACTATCCAGGCCAGTAAAGTTCTATAATTCGCAATATTGCGCGAGTCAATAGGGACAAAATAAACTTTGGTATCTTGGGGTTGGCTAGGGGAGCTAGTCGGATAGCTCACCTCTTCTTCCTGGTTTTTAATTCCCATGCTATGTAAAAAGGGATCCGGACAGAATCCTAAAATGTATCAAGGATACTGTTACACCAGCTCCTTGCTCTACTGTCTCAGTGACTACTGGGGGCAAGAAGTGGTGGCTTCGCAGGTTTGTACCGAAGCAACGGAAACTGACAGAAATGTCACAAAACACAAACACTTAGCACAAGGATCGGTGAGACATTAAGGCCACGCCAGACTGCAGATTCTAAAGAACGACAACATACATGAATCAGAATATTGCAGATGATTCAGGTACACCGATTACTACGATTAGTTCTTTATGCGACATGTTTTTATGACACCAATAAAAAAACACCTTTAATTCTGTGCTTTCTACACATGTAATGACTTACAGGATAGCTCTAGCTCTAGTTGAATTGTTTCATAACTATGCATATGTGTTATAAACCTTAATTCATACTGGAAAAAAAACAATTAGGACATGCAGAATCCCACCAGACAAAGGTGAACTGCGAATCCAAGGTACAGGACCTGCCAAAGGAAAAAGTTCCACTGTCCACGTGATGGGACGGCTACTGATCCAGTCATCAGTGACAATGGAACCCGGACAAACAGGAGAACAGGTAATGCATGCATGAACTTATCTCCTAACTAAAAGCTTAAACACGAGGACTACTGAGGCTGGAAAGCGGCTAGCACAATGTCAAGTCTCTTATGGAAATTAACATAAAGGGGCACTTACGAACGCCTCGTAGCGGTTACAATTCTCAGATGGAAAGGTCACACTATGGGGTACTGGGTACACACTGAATTCTCTGGTCTCCACTTTTAACTGGGGACCTTGGAGTTGGGGTCAAGAGTCTACTACATCTTTAAAACAGCACATCCGTGGAACTGTAAACTGCATAGAGAAGGGTCAAAGGGTTCCTCCAGGATAATGGAAACTGCTGCTGTCAAGAGAACATGACTCCAACATTAAGGGTGAAAGGGTAAAACAAAAGTTTGCTTTCTTCTTTGGTTGGAATGGGGCAATTCGGACACCCATATTATTGGAGGGGAGGGCTCCCACAGCAGTAAAGGTACAGTAGACATTCAGTCTTGAATATCTCCTGCACTTTCCCGATCATCTACGATGTTCAGATATCTTTCTGCTCTGTTCCTGTTAGCAGAGCTGCTGGGCCCTCGAGGCTCACCTCCTCAACTAGGCCGCCAAAGAGCTTTTCCATAGGAAGCTCTTCTTCTGGCATCAAAGAAGGCCATCGCCCATGTGCTAGGTTTGTTGCGTCGTCGGAGTACAGGCAGCAATATGGGATGACCTGTCTAGACACTTTCGGAGGTGGACCCCTGGGCATCTTGCAGGGTCAATGGTTGGATATCGGAGGTCTCTCGTGGCCACTCGTATGCAGCTAGGAGGTCAGAAACTAACCTAAGTCGTACACTAAATTAAATTCATAACCCAAGTGGAAATATGTCATTTCTACCAATTCTGTACAATAATTCATGCATAAGACATCAGGATTGTGACATAAGGGTACAGAAACCGCTTCGGTTTGTGTGCAATAATAATGATAAAATAGTTAAATACATATGTGGTGTGTATACTGTAGAAGATTATGTAGTGGCGGTGAGCCAATTGGAAATTATGCTTTTTGTTTTGTGAATAACGCTTGAATTTTCTACTAAGTTTGAATCCGATTTGTTAGCATATAATTTGCAGGTTTCTTTTTTTATGTTTTATTCATTACAAATTTGCTCATGGTGTTCAAAGGTTATTAGGAAAAAAAACAGTTGGTGTGTCTACAAAATAAATAAACCATGGCAGTTATATGAATTTGCTAGTTGCTTGGCGTTGTCAGCTAAGGTCTGGCATGCCAATTTTCATGCAGACCCCTGCAGTGGAAAAAGTTAAAAGGACTAGGTTTGACACAAGATGTGTTTTCGGATTAGCTCCCAGAGGAGATTTTGTTTGCACCTACAGCCAAAACCGCTGAAAGGATTTACACCAAACTTTACATGAAAGTGGAACCTGACTCAGAAAGTGTCTTTCATTGGTTTAGTGTAAATCTATTCAGTAATGTTTGACATGTACGCGCTTTAAAAAGTTGATGAGCAGGCTTTAAAGGGTTACTACTTCTGTGTATCTGTGACATTTAAACTGTTATTCAGGAAATCGCGAATCCAGTGAAATCTTTCCCAAATATGATTGGCGGATACAGTGCATTAATTTCCATCCCACCTTGAAATTCATGATTTTCAACAACAAAAAGTTAATTTCACACCGTGGAAAACGTATCACTCTGCAGTCAGTGGGGATGGGGCACTCAGAGGAAAATTAAGATCCAAATATTCAAGAAAAAAAAAAGTCACGTTTGCCACGGTAACTATTTTAAGAAAACGGCAATTCCGTTGCCATTTTAAGCTTCTGAAAAATACATCAGTTTGCGTAGGAGATAACAAAGTTAATTAAAAGTGCATATTTATGCTCAAAATATTAAACCAATTTAAAGAAAAAAATGAAAAACGAAAATAACAAAATATAGGAAAAGAAGAGCCAAAGGACGACCCTTTGACAAACCACCGCTATGTTTAGCCAAAGGCCCAGTGCAGCTTGCAGCAATAATGGAAGAAAAAAAAGCCTCTCCAATACAAAAAATTAAGTTAAGGTTCTGATTCTAATGCAAAAAACAATTGAAATTCACCAGTTTTGGTATACAACGTACACAGGTGAGGCATGTGCTGCACACACGTTCTTTATATAGGTTATAATATCTGACGGCATTGAAAATACAGTGGACATATGTATGTGGAGTTTTGCAAAATGTAATGCCATTGAGCATTTGAATGATTATTAATGTATTAAAAAAAATCTCCAGCCCACATGAGGTATGAGATGGACGCATGCGCAATAGAGATGCTGCCTGACTCTGCACCTTCCTAGGCATTGAGGTTTCCTTCGTCTCAGCACTAACCATAGCACAGTATCTAACAAATCTGTGAATCATGCGGTCTGGCACACGTGGGCGCGAGACGTGAAAAATGAAAGTAGGGATTAGAGCTGTCCGGGTTGCATCCGCTTGTTGTGATAATGGCCCTGACCCGCGCCGCTCAACATGGTGGACGGGATTGTCCTCCATAAGAAAACAAGATAAGTGAATACTGACGGAGACGCCGACGCCTGGGCGACCACCAACAGGAAGGAACAAAGACCCGCCAACGTGCGCCGGTTTGACACAGAGTGCGGAATAATTCGCGGGCGGGTGAGGCAGCGCGTAACTTCAGAAAACTACCCAGTTATAATGCAGACACGCCCTTGAAGTCCCTGCCCAGGCAATGTCCATCCGACAAATGTTACGTGGTTATAAACAGGCAATTATAGCGATGTGTTGGTGCAGGGAGGCGAGGAGGCGGAGTGAGGATGAAAGATGGCACCAGTGTCGCTGCGCCTGGGGCAACTGCGAAGACAAGCGCTTCCCTCACCCTTTAATTTACTGCTATTAGTGACACCATTACTTACAGAGCTCCAAAACGCAAGCAGATAGCAGCCGCGAGTGCCACAGAAACACAGCAAAATTATTATCATTAGAACTAGATGTGCGCGGTGATGCCGACTTGGAGGGGGGGGGGAGGGGGGAGTAACAGAAGCTTCACGTGGGAGCAAACTTTGCAAGCATCATCCTCAGCCACAGAAGATGAAGTAAGAGCGGGAGTCAGAGAGGAGGGATTCTTGAAGAAACGAAAGAAGAAAAGTCTAATCAGAAAACTGTACAAAAGGGTGTGCAATAAAAGCACAGTGGCTTATTTACAAGCCCCATGCGCCACAGCTGAGTAACTTTTCCCCATAATTATAGTGATCCACTAGAGGCGAAAGGGCCTTGTAAATAAGCGCCACAGTGTTTGCGATTGCAAAGAGGCAGGGATGAGGCAGTGTCCTCACAGCGCCCAGCTGAGAGCAATGCAGACGTCACAGACAGAGATATTGTCTGGTCACTGCCACCACAACACGGTCAAAATTACACAAAACTGCAAATAAAAAAAAACGTTTAAATGTAATCTGCATTCTGACTGACCGCCTATGCCATGTCTGTGAGGTGGCATGAATTACTGAGGTGAAGCGATGCCTTTTTTTCAGGCCTCAAAACAATAAAAGAAAAAAGTAAGAACACAGCTTGAGGTGCCCATGACAAGTAGCCTGCTCCAAGGTGGCCTCAGTGGTAGGAAAGTTAAAAAACCCAAATTTTGATGATATTGAACTATTAGAGGATGATGGGCAGTGGGTGGGCTTCCACCCTTGACTGGCCTTACTATTCTGGCTAATGATGATGGCTTGTAAATCATTAATTAAGGCCTATGATCTGCAAGTACAGAATGGGCTTCAGCCCCGGACACATCAGCCTAACAAATATATTTTTTGCATGGAGTGGATGGATCTCAATAGATAATTTCCTGTGATCTTGAAGTACTGACGGGAAGCAATTAAAATGGTATTTTGTTGATCGCATCTTGATTCTAGCAAGAGCAATGGCAGTCCTTTGAGGCCATTAGGATGCTTGCACCTGAACCCTTAATTCCATCTCACAATCTGCATAAAGCAACAAATATAAAGCCCATCAAAACGTGGAAAAAATTAATGAATTAGGATTACCTATTCCGTCCGGCCACTCACAAATTCCCTTAAAACGGATGTGTCATCCACTATATTCACACCCATTGAAAGAAGTGTGGAACACTCAAGACCACCAGTAGGTGTCTGAGATGCCGAAGATTAAAGAGAAATTAAGGCAACAGTATCTGGTACTCACCAAGTTCCAACAGAAGCATGCAGTTGTCTTCATCTAAACTGTATCAACAAGAACTTTGGGGCATTTTGGCTGCTGCTGGTTTGAAAGAACTAACTTTTGGTCTGTAGTAGTTCCAAGGGTCAATGATTATTCATCAAAGCAGCAATCCAGTGCGTACAAATCTTGGTAGGGGCACTTTTCTGAGAACCGTATGCCACAAATAGATGGCTTGAACACCAGTGAACGGCTGATATTAAAGAACATGATTCAAAGTAAGAGGAATAGCAACATTATAGCTATTTAATTCTTGCTGGCGAACCTGACGTGATCCATGAGGTTTCAATAGGAGAGTAATCACCCAGGACAAAAAAAACATTATGTGCAAACTTTTTTGAAACTACAATTGGCTCTTGTGATCCAGGACTGTTACAGACCATTAAAGCTGTGAACATCAGCAGAACCTTGGAAACAGTTAATCTTCGGGATCCCACCCCTTCCAAGCTAACGTCCTACAATGATGCTTTTGCTAAAATTAATTATCGGCAAAGGATTCCATAATTGTCTCAAATACCGAGTGACTTCCATAAGGTTTTGACTTCAGTCATCCCAGATAAAAAAAAAAACGTAAGAGCAGATGCCTTATGTTGCACCCAAGTGCCACTAAATCATGACTCTTAAAAAAATCTCTTTTACCAGGCACCAATGCAAGTCCAAACAACCTTTGCTAGGCAGATGTTCAAGCCATGATTTCCATTTTGACCATTGGTTGCATCCTCTTCAACTGTATTAAGGATTTTTTTTAAATAGATTGGCCAGAGTATGTCGCAAGAAGTCATGAAACTGATGGCACATGTTTATCCACAGTCTGATTACAAACCAGTTTAAAATGCAGTACAAACATATTTCAAGAAGGTAATAATGCTCTAGCAAATCATCTAAGATATCGAAAGCTGAATCAGTCTACCTAATGACAGACATACCAGTCAAGGTGCCAAGTAAATGCCCATAATTACCTCCCAGTGTGGCTCCTTCCCACCCACTCCATCAGCAGAAGGCAAGAAACTATCAGCTAGACAATGGCCACAGCATGTGTTTGTATCAACAGCCTACTGATTTCAGGCAGAGCTTTGATCGGAAACCCAGTGCACAAGCCAGATTGTGCACTAGACAGCCTGGAGCATGTGATGACCGGGCAGCTTCTCCCTGAATGCTGAACATACAGTTAGATAAGAGCTCCAGAGTGACATTAGTCCAGACTAGAAGCAACATGGCAGAGGATATTTTATAGGGCTAGGCTGAATGTCACTGAGAAAAATAACTTAAGCAAACCTGCAGTCCCCTTACATAACCCCTAGTCCAAGTCAATAGACTTGGGCTCCCGGTTATGTTTAGGAGTCAAGAGCGTTGTTGAGGAGTCAGCTACCATTGACCAACCTTTATTATTGCAGCCTCCATGCAACAGTCCTCAAACTGGCCATATTACTGAGAATGTGCATTGGACAAGAAAGGACATACCATTTGGGGTGTGGAGGAGTGCACAATAAACATTTTTTGTCTGAGATCATCACACCAAAACTATGTATCAAGATCCTCTCAGGAAAAATGCTCGGAAAGTTGGTCCCTCAGCCCTCATATACACCAATAAAGTTTAATTCACTGACTTATAGATAATAGAGCTTTGGTTGAGAGTGCTAAAAGGATGTCACGTTCCTGGCTATTGTAAAGAACTCACTGTGCTAGAAAGAGACCATCTGTCCGCCTTGATACTAGCCAAAAGAAAAAAAAACATGACTGGGCTTCATGAAAATCTATGCCCAACTTCTCACACAGCGCATTAGGGCATTACAGATGATCAGTAACTGGCGAGTGAAAGTCACAATACTGGTCCCATTATTGCAAGTCAAAGTAAATGCAGCATGATCCAGACATTTGTTCGGGAGCACAGAGTCCTAAAACATATCAGGTAAACATGATGGAGCCAAGCAAATATGTTGCGAGGTGTCTTTGAAGAACGGAGGTGATGGATGGAGTGGAAAGTCATCCTCTCCTTGACTTGCTAAAGGAGCTGTGCAAAAGATGAACTATGGGAAATGTGCATGTGTTCCTTTATCTGGCTGTAGATTACCTTTACAAATATAGAAGGACAGAAAGCTTCCACGGCCACTGAAAGGAAAATGGTTACACGCCTGAAGCACATTTGGCAACAAAGTCCATATTTGCTCATATTCCTAGCAGATCTCTGAGGTTACAATAATGCACAACCAGTAAGACTCTAAGGAGAGATAACGCTGCTTATGAAACGTCTTCTAAACTCCCAGCATCCATTCCCTTCTTCGGGGGGTGAGGAATAATGGAAGATAAAGGGTCTGCACGATTATCGCCATCTTGGTCAAATCACTAGTTGGTGTGGAGCCGATTCAATAAAAAGCACAGCTAAACTGCTTTACAAGTGTTTTCAGCTGAATCCTCGTGTCATAATCTTGACTGGAGGCTGCCAGAAGATTTCCTTGACTGTCAAAGTTCTAAAAAAAATCTTAGCATCCACTTCAGCAGATGCAGTGCAGGAGTTCATACATTTCCATCCAGAAAGCCAGAGAACATGGCTTTTTTCTGTGCCTAAAAAATCAAAAAGGTTCGGATAGAGTAAATACTCCTCCTCGGCTCATCAGGATGACAAAGCCACACGCAGTCACAACTCATCCTCCATTCTGCAGCACTCAACCATGATCACCACCAACTCTGAAATAGCGCCATGCACTATTCTGATTGGCCCTACACCAGTTAAAACATGCAAAATTACCCACAAACCCATAACACCCCAACTCAATATCACATGGTAAAGATTTCATCTTAGTTATCCTCCACCACACTAGAAGTCAAGATATCGCCAGGTTTGAAGAAAACAAATGCATTAAGAAAAGAACACAGACAAGACTTTTCAGATGCATGGCAGCTGGCACGTGATTCCACCACAAAACAGATGTGCCCCGTTGGTCCTTAAAATGCCTCATCAAGCAGCATACATAATTGTCACCCAGCTCCTCCTGCCCCAAATCCTAAATCAAACCAAACCCCTAGACTCTCGAGCTGTGCTCTAATGCTTTACAGCTAGGTTTGCACCAACTTTATCCAATAGATATACGGACAGGGAGAATGTACAATGGTTGTCTTGTTACTGAGCTAGAGTAGAGCCAGATAATTAGGAAACAGAGTAACCTGGCCGTATTGGAGGAGTAGCGGAGATCTTCGACCGCAAAGCATGTTAGATCATGTGAATGTCTAGTAACACCTGGGCCTTGAAACAGTGGCGTAACAAAGGCTCCCGTAGTGCAGCGGGCACCCCGAGCTTCAGGGGGGGGGGCCCTCCGCTGAGTACTCTGGCCCGAGAGATCCAGAGTGTTGTCAGAGGGGGCCCCTTCAAGCTTCATTCCGCCACTTCCTTGAAATGAGGCTGTGCATGTCCAAAACTGAGGAGGATGTAGGTACCCTAAAAGCAGATGAAGTTCTCAAACTACTCCTGTGCCTCTTGAACGTTTATGGCACCTTCCTTCTAATGCTCACCATACTCACCCACAAGTATCCATGCTTTCAGAGTGATGAATCTTTGTGGGTCCCAGCAGATACCAGCTGATGGCATAAAGCCTAAAGATGAATTCCTCAGTACAAAGGAGTGTACTCATTAAACTATACTGTGCACACAGCAGAGTAATCCGCCTCCTGGAGCGTGGTGTGAGCACGGCCTGTAGTCCAGGTGTCAGTGAAAGCAAGGTCCTGTCATTAGGATTTCCAGTTGGCATCCTTGTCATTCCAAAGCTTAAGTCACTTTACTTTCTTCCACCACCTACTATTGGGGTAGCGTGATTCCCCCCTGTAGATTTGTAGCTCTGGCACAAGGGGCGATAAAAGGAGATTAGATGACTTTAGTTCAGAGATGCACACATAGTTTCGTGCACTTCTAGAGAAAGGCAATTCCAAACAACATAGACCTGGTGCTAGAATGGGGAAATTCTTTCCTCTTTCCTGTTAAAAAAAAAAAACGGCAAAATGGGCTACGAGGTGCAATTTGGTTTCAGAATGAACTTTTCCTAACTCTAGAGTGGTCTGAAGCAGCTAGAGCCTGAAAGGGAAAAGACCGTCTTGTGAAATGGGGTAGGATGGAAGGCCAGGACAACAATTTTCAAGTTAAATCAGCTAATTTTCAAGAGACCGCGGCCATCTTATGAGTCAGTGGGTTTCTTCCTACCTCACCTATGTATTTCTGAATATGAACTTTAACAAACTAGTTGTGTGAAAAGAAAAAAAAATATATATATATATATATATATATATATATATATATATTCTCTTCAGAAAAAAACAACGGTTAAAGTAACGTTATAGGTAGGTGTGATTGAAAGATCTGTATTCTATTTTATTATTTTATTTTTTTGAAAACCTTTATTATCAAATGCACATTACACAGCGTCTGCCTACAACCCAATCGGGCCGGCCGCTATGACAATAGACAGAGTTATCAACCACAGTACGGTGCGGATAAAGCCATAAGTCAGTTCATTACGGTGTAGTGGCATAAAACATCATAGAAAGGATCACGAAGGTTTAATTTTATAATTTTGGTGAAGATTAAACAAACAACAGAAACACTCACATGGTGAAAACAATGTCCAGGTCATGAGAGGGGGGGGGGGGGAAGGGGAAATCAATCTCCAAGAATGAAGCTAGTGCTTCAAGTGGCGGGGAGACGGCGAAAAGGGACGTTAGAAAGAAATGATAGCTAGTTTAACGGAACGTCAATTACGGGGATGAGGGAATGTTATCAGTGTAATCAAGTGGTGGGGTACAGATGTCTCCACGGTATTCGTTCCATCGCGCCCAGATCCTACCCCATTTCTTAGGACGACCCCGAGCCTCATAAACTGTCTTTTCCCGAAACATGCACCAGTCCATGTTATCTTTCCAGACACTTATTCCAGGTGGTCTATGGGAGCCCCAGAGTTGTGCTATATCCCTCTTGGCAACCATGTTGCCCAGGGTGATCCAAAAGGTCTGAGCGGCCGTACAATCCGTAGGTTCCCACACATTAAGCAGGCAGCGCCTCGCCTCAGGAAGGAGGGGGACCCCCGTGACTCTCCCCATTACATCATGCACCCTAGACCAAAAAGCGGAAATAACCGGACATTCCCACAGAATATGAAGAAAGGTGCCATTCATACCACATCCACGCCTACACAATCCATCAGCGGAGAGCCCCATCCGGACCAGACGCATACCAGTCATGTAAACTCGGTGGAGGGATCTTCAACTGCACAAAACGAAGTCGAGCCGGAATAGCCACCTCCTTGGGGGAGGAAATCGCCATCTGCCAGTCCTCGTCATCCAATTCGAGGCCATCTGCCATCCAGGTGGCCCGAAGCTTCACCAGAAGATCAGCCCTGGTGTTAATAAGCTTTTTATAGATTAAAGAAATCGTACTGTCCGGCACATGGCCGTCCAGAATACGATCTTCCAGCAGGGACGACTGGGGAACCTCCGTCCCAGGGGGAAAGGCAGAGAGCAGGGCGTGACGCACCTGAAGATAACGAAAATACTCCTTATCGTCCAGTTGATACTCTACCTTCAGGGCCTCAAAGGACTTTACTGTGCCTCTGGCCCAAAGATCCTCCACCTTGCTAATACCAATCATGTCCCATCTATCAAACCCTTTCGTCCGCCACAGTCTACCCAGCCGCTCAGAGTCATACAATGGGGTCATGTGCGTCAATCTATCATTCCAACCTGTAGCCACAGTCGCATCCTTCCATGCATGCACGGCGCATTTCGTAGGTCCAGTAAGGAGTCGGAGTGGTGCCTTCGAGTATAGGGCTCTATTGAAATTGCCGCCCGGCAACAGGAGTTTATCCATAGCGAAAGCGGGAGTGGGCCCTGGGGAATACGTCACGTGGTTAATCGCACTTAATTGTGCGGCCCAATAATAACGCCTGATGTCCGGCAGAGCAATACCACCATCGTACCATGGGAGCGTGAGTTTTGAAAGGGAGATACGGGCTCGTCCGTCCCAAATTAACTGCCTCTGAAGGACCTCAACCTCACTGAAATAACTGGAGGGAACAGGATCAAAAAAATTCTGCAAGGCATATAAAAACCTAGGGAGGGACATCATTTTAAAAAGCGCCGCCCGTCCCAGTGGAGATAGGGGCAAGGTATGCCACCTCCGTACATCCTGCTTTAGGCGACGAAGAGGAGCATAGAGATTACGGTCGTAGCGCACTGAGGAGTCCATAGAAATGAAAATTCCCAAATACTTAAAGCCATCATCTGCCACTTGGATCGGGAATCTATGAGGTAGCGGAGGCAGCACCCCCGCTATAACATAGACACATGACTTGGTCCAATTAATAACGAGCCCGGAGTTCTTCCCAAAAGAGGTAAGAACATCGAAGAGCACGTTAAGGGACTTCTGAGGTGAGGTGAAATAAAGAAGAATATCGTCATCGTATAGTGAGACGCGATCCTCCAGGTCCGGTGTCCACTGGATCCCTTTAATCGAGGGCTCCCAGCGAAGCCACGCTGCGAGGGGTTCCAATGCCAATGCGAAGAGAAGTGGAGAGAGCGGGCATCCCTGACGGGTGCCACGTCCCAATGTAAATGATCCAGAAACTCTACCGTTTACTACAACTTGGGCCAACGGTTGGTCATAGAGGAGCCGCACCCATGCAATAAAGCTAGGGTCAAAACCAAACTTGGAAAGGGCCGCCCACAAATATGGCCACTCAATGGTGTCGAAGGCCATCGTGGCATCCAGGGAGGCCACAACAGCAGGTTCAGTAAGAGTCTCAGCTCTCGCGAGGACGCTGTGGAGTCTGCGAAGATTGAGCGCTGTATTTCGTTGGGGAATAAAACCGGACTGATCCGGATGGATCAAGTCACAGATCACTGTCAGTAAACGATTAGCAAGGACCTTGGCCAGAATCTTAGGCTCGGCGTTGAGCAACGAGATGGGGCGATAAGAGGTACAACGATCACGAGGCTTGCCATCCTTGTAGATGACTACTATGGTAGCCAAACGCTGGTCGGCAGGGAAGAGGCCCGCCTCGAATGCATCAACAAACATAGTGCGCAGATGGGCAGCCATTTTGTCCGGTCGCAGCTTGTATAGCTCGATAGGTAAACCGTTGGGCCCCATTGCTTTGCCTGATCGCAAGGACCTAATGGCAATGGCGATCTCATCCACCGTGATAGGAGCGTCTAGAGCTATCCTATCCTCTTCCGACACGCTGGGCAGCGCAATATCGCGCAAAAGCAAACAGGAGTCCGCCTCATCTCGGTCACTCACAGATCTGTACACCGTTTGAAAATGGTCCACAAAACATTCAACAATCTCCCCCGGATCAGTCACACACTCACCAGTCTCATGGGTTATTACAGGCACCACACGATTCAGCCTCTCAGCCTTGTCCAACCACGCCAAGAGCTTACTAGCTTTATCACCCATGTCATAAAGCCGGCCTAGCTAATTCATACGCATCACCTTAGCAGCGTCAGTTACCAAGGCTCTGTAGTCCGCCTGTTTCAGTGCTAAGGAGTGTAAAATTGCAGGCGCATCGTCTCCACCCAGCTCACTTTCAAGCGCAGTTATCTCCGCCTCAAGAGCTGACACAGTTTCCCTCCTTGCCTTCCTATCGGCCGCAATAAGGGACAACACGGAGCCCCGTATAACGGTCTTGAAAGCCTCCCACAGAGTCGTAGGGGAAGCGACCAAACCCTCATTCTCATCAAAATAACAGTCGATCGCCTTAACCAGATTTGAGCGAAGCTGGGGATTCCTAAAGTGCCAAGGATGGATAGGAGGGACCCTACTTCCAGAAAAGCCTCCTACCGAAACCTCAAGTAACAGGGGGGGAATGGTCACAAATACCCCTGGGGAGATGCCGGACCCCACTCACCAAGGAGGTGTTAGCATTTAGCATCAGAAAGTAATCAATCCTCGAGAGGCTGCCATGAGCACCAGAATGAAAAGTGTACTGAGTTTGTGTGGGGTGCAACATTCGCCAAACATCCACTAACCCAAAGGTCTCAATCAGCTCAGTCAACCACATCTGGGACAGCGGCAGAACCCTGGGGGGTAGCCGGTCACACTCGCCTGATATCACCGAATTGAAGTCCCCACCCATAATCAGGAGACCATCCGGAAGCCCCAGAAGAGTCCTACCAAGGTCAGCATAAGTGGTAGCCTGGAGTCCCGGGGGAACATAAACAGCAACAATTACAATCAGTCTCCCCTCCCATCTCCCCGAAACAGCAGCATATCGACCCCGATCATCAAGAGCGACTTCATCTATTTCAAGGGGCAAAGAGGATTTCACCATTATACCAACCCCCCGGGATCCGGATGTAAAGCCAGCGTGTGCCACTAGTCGGTATCCTCGGCGGTCCAGGGCTTTACAAGCATTTCCTTTGAAGTGGGTCTCCTGGAGCAAAACCACATCAGGGGAATGGCGTCTAATAAATTGAAGCACAATACCACGTTTAATCCTGTCTCCCAGACCATTAACGTTCCAAGACAGCACCTTCATGTCACCCCCCCATCCCTATAAGACCCCCAAACCAACCCCTCTCAAAACCTCAGAGCAAGGATACATACAAATAAAAAATTGCCATGTGAGAAAAAGAACATAGAACACAAAAACCAACCAAGACCCCTCCCCCCACCCCCCAACCAGGAACCCGTTACAACACCCCCCCAACCTGCACCCCTGCTGACTCATAAGCCACCCCAAACTGCAGTGTGCCTGTCGCCCCTTCAGAAAATCTACACAAAGAACCCCTGAGGAGGAAGGGAGAGACAACCCCATCCCGCCCCACCCCTGGGCCTAACAGTGAAGGCATATAAAAATACTCTGCAAATAGTTACGACCCAGAATCGGACCTCAGGACCCAATGTCATTCCTGTGCCGATGCACCTCCGTCCGCGCCTCCGGGGCCCCTGCTATCGGCGCCGTCCTTTGGCAATGAATCAAGCCAGTCACTAACACTGTCCGGTTGATCAAAAAAGAAAGTACGTTCTCTGTATTCGATATGAAGGCAAGCGGGGAACAGCATCGCGTACTTAAGTCCCAAGTCTCTCAGTCGACGTTTCACTCCCATGAATCCTGATCGTTGCCGCTGCACTTGAGGAGTAAAATCAGGGTAAATAGAAATGGAGCTGTTCTCAAATTTCAGCGGGCCGTGCCTGCGAGAGGCCTGAAGGATGGCGTCCCTGTCCCGAAAGTGGAATAGCCTAGCAATAATAGGCCTCCGGGGAGCCCCCGGCTTGGTCTGTCCACCTGGGAAGCGGTACGCACGCTCAACCGCAAAGAACTTACTAAGGCCTGCGGGAGCAAGCTTGGTCACAATTAAATCCTCGACCAGTAAATCGATCGAAGCAGCACCACTGTCCTCCGGTACTCCGACCAGGCGGATGTTGTTCCGCCGGGCCCTGTTATCGTACTCCTCCATACGTCTGGCCAGCAGATCATGCGATGACCGCAGATTTCCGATCTCTGATTGTGCTTCCGCCATGTCGTTAACCAGACTGGTGGCTTTAAGGTCCAATGCTTTGATTCTCTCATTGGTCTTAGCCAAGTCAGCTCGAATAAGGGTAACATCAACCGCCACCGTGTCTATCTTGGACACGATGGCCTCATACTGTTGACCCATATCTGCCTTGAGTCCTGTAATGGCGGCCATGAGGTCTTGAAGGGACACCTCCGATGTTGCCATCAGGTCAGTCCTCGGGTCTTCAATACTGCGGCCAGCAGCGCCGGGGGAGCCTCGTGGCTGAGTATAACGATCTATTATGTTAGACTGAACTGATCCTCCACGGTTAGTGACTTTTCTGCGCTTTTCCAGCTCGGGTTTCGTCGCCATATTGGAAGCAGCACCCCGATGGGTCTTCCCGGTCCTGGTAAGATGGCAGCGACCCGTCAATCTCCAAAGCAACACTTTCGCGAAAAATCACAGACTGTCAGCCCAGGGCTATGGTCAGAACGTACCGCTGAGTAGACCACCGGAACCAAGAATGCAGATTGTACCCCAGGTAGTCAGTCCGGAGATAAAATGGAAACCGAAAGTGAAAGTGACAACACCACCGGTTGAGCAAATGCCAGGCGACCGTTGTTGTTGAATTACTGCTCGGCCATCCAGAGCAGCAGAGTCCCCGGTCCCGTCCGGGGCAAGGCCAGAAAACTTAGGACGACGTAGAGATGGTTCCCGAAGTCCGATCTCGGCCCTAAAAAGTGCGGCAGCATCAGCACGAGTAGTACTTCAAACGCCCACCAGAATAACCAGGATATCAGAAGGATAGATCGATGAGGGCGGCGCGGGTCTCGGGAGCTCTCTGCTCACGCGACCATCTTGGATGCCCGCATAGCTCCTCCCCCTATTTTTATTTTTTTAAACTTTCAAATTCACAGTGAAAAAACTAAATATTAACGTAATGTTATAGTTAGGTGAATGTCAGTGACAACACTAATGTTTTGAACTGAACAAAAAAACCTGAAATTCACCAGTTCTAGTTAGCAGAGCTAACCATAACTTGCACAACCACCATGGACTGCTTATGACCTCACATATGACATCACTCTTGACATCACTGAGGACATCATTGATAACATCACAAATGACAGCATGCAAGTTTCTTTTGTACAGATTGCTCTATAAATGGGTATAGCACTAGAGTTCTGAAAGTAAGGACAAAATAGCTCAGAAGAATATGAGGCATCATTAATGTCAGCACAAAAACAACTCCCTTAGTTGCAGTATGTATGGGTTATTTGCCACATTTATCCTTAAACTTCACAGGTAGCTTAGTGCACATTAACACTGAACTAAAGATATATGGGAAACCCTCATTACATACAGTGTTTAATCTGTATATAAGTGTTGAGGGAAAGCCAAGTTTATAAAAGCACATTTGTTACAAAACAAATGCCCTACAGTGAACAGCTTTAATCTGATCTGTATCTAACCCCCGACAGGCACTAAACCTACATTGAGAAATTAAGTTGATAGGAATAGAGAAGTGGGTAATGTAAACAGTGTTCACACTGTGGAGAGAGTTTTCCCTGTAGAACAGTGCTTGCAGACCGTGCAACTCTCATGCAAAATACACTACAGAGTATGAAAACAGTGTAAACTCGACATAACACGACAAAAAAAGACACTATTTGTTTAAGGTGCTAAAAACTATACTACCTGCAGCCTTCATACTATGGTGAAACCTTTACATATAGCCCAACTTCTAAAGCAAAACAAGCATGTCTACATAGTTTAATACCTGGTGCAAACAGCATTCTATTTTATGTAGGAACTGTCATGCTGAGACGAGGCGGTCTAATAACTTCAGGCTGCTTACCATACTTAGTATTTTGTATGTAAAATCCTTGCCCTGTTGCAAACGTTTTCTGCAGAGCCTTAAACCGTGTATGGAACGTGCCACCTGCACACAGAAAGGTTTCTCTTCAATGCAAATATTTATAGCATGTTCAATACCTCTACACATCTATGATATGATTCATGCACTTTGTAAACACTTACACCCATCAGCTTGACACAGGCTGTACAAAATTAGATAGAAAAGTATTATGGTAGCTACCGTCACTATGTAAACAGTTAAACAAACAAGCACAGTCACTGGATGATGTCATCAACAGTGGTGTGACGAAAAGCAAGGGACACCCCTGCAATGTGCATGGAGGGGGCTCCCATGCTCTGGATCCAGTAAGGAGCTCTCAGCCGCCAGCTGTGCACAGTGTCTGAGAGGGCCCCTGAAGCTCTGGAATCCGCACCACAGGGCTGTTACACCACAGGTCATCAATATCAATGATGTCATTTGAGATATCATCAGTGATATTATAAATTATGTCATAGAACATGTCTTGAGTGATGTAATATGTGAGATCATAAGCAGTGCATGGCATGGGGACAAGTTATAGTTACCTCTACTAACTATAACTGGTGAATTTCAAAGTTTTTTTTAGTTCAAAATATTTTTGTTGTCACTGACAAATTCACCTAACCAGAACGTTACTATAACCGTAATTTTTTTCCAGTGAATTTCTAATGTTTTTTTTAGGATTTAAAAGCAGATGTTTTTAATTACACTTAACTAGAACGTTACTTTAACCGTGGCTTATTTTCAGTGAATCTTTAGGGTTTTTTCAACGTAAAATAATGCTTTATTACCACATGTAAAGCCAACTCCACACCACGCTACGCACTGCTTGCGGCCATGCGTAGTTGGCCACAGGGCCTTATGTTTTTTAAAGGGGAGGTGGGCCACGTGGCCTCCCTGCCCGAGCCTGATGAAGCCCGTTAGGCCATGGGAACCCCAGGGCATTATGTTTTTAAAGGAGAAGGGGTGCAAGTGGCCGCCCTCTTCTGAACCTTATTAGGCGCTGGGGACCCCATTGCCCAAAGCCTTTCTTCATGAAAGGGGAGGGGGCCATGAGCCACACCTCCCTGAGCCCTATTTGGACCTGGGAACTCTATTACCCAGTGCTGTGTAATATTTTTAAGTGGAGGGGGGGCAAAGCCTCCTCCCCAATCTGCTACTGGCAGTGGAACCCCGGGCCCACATTTTTTCAAGGTGGGGGTCCTGTGCCCATCCAGGACACCTACCATATACTTCTAAGGGGATGCCAAGGGAGCCTAAAGGCCCTTGCAGCTTCAGCCAGCTCCCAACATGCAGTGGGAGCCGGTCATGCTCCCACCTAGGAGCAGCAGCTACTAATGCTGCTCCCTCTGGGCTTGAGCAATATTTTGATCCGTTTCCCAGCCCGCTTCAGGGAAACAGATCAAAAGTCTGCACCCAGCGTGCAAGAGCATTTTCAAACCTCCCACCCACTGGGAGCAGACTTGCTGTTTGTGAGAGCAAACACAAGTTTCCCTGCCAGTGCCGGTGGGACATGGAAACCGCTTTGTCCCGGGGCTGAGCTCCCAGGATCTAGCTTGTGAGCCGGACCTGGGGAAGGGGGATCTCCTGGCCGTTAACGGCTTAGGAAGAGAGGCAGCATGGCCCCCTCCCTTAAACCACCTGAGGGGTGAGTGGCCTGGGGCGTTTAACGATGTGCGGAGAGGGGGCTGCACTGCCCCTCCCCATTTTTTTGAATTTCCGCCCAGGAGGTGGGCTGCCCGGGCCTTCTGAGGCTCGGGATGGGGGCAGCAGGCAGTCACCCTTCCCCATTTTGCTCAATTTCAACCCCAGGGGGTTGATTCCCATAGCCTTTAGAGGCTCAGGGAGGGGAAGCCAAGCAACCCCCCTCCACATATAAACTAATTTAGGACCTAGGGGTGGGCTCACTGGGCTTCTGAAGGCTCAGGGAGGGCAGCCATAGAGCCCCCTTCGCCTTTGTGAATACACCCCATGGGTAGTCTCCCAGGGGCAGAAACACAGTAAATGGGGCACGCCATTCTGTTTTTTTTGTGGTTTTCTTTTGATCTCGGAGGATCGATATTATTTGGCCAATTTGTTTTCCTTTATCGCCCCAGGGTGGATCCCTTTGGTCCCTCAATGGGGCCTAGGAGGTCAGGGTATCCCTGCCCTGCCCCTTTAGATTTAAATTTAAAAAAAACATATTCAGGGGAGGGGATTAAGTCCACAAGCCTTGTAATGGCTGCCAGCAACATTTTTCTCATGTCGCTGGCAGTCAATAAGATTGCTTGTTCCCACTGGAGCCAAATGGCCTCGCTCCCGCAAGAGGTTTCTTGAGACTCTTGCGGACCCAACTATCCAGACATACTAGTATATCTCAACCTTAATTTTTCAAAAACCTATTAGCATGTGATCATTCCAAGAGGTTTAACATATGGATTACTTTGAAATAATCATGGGATGTCTTCCCGCTGGTAGGCTCTATCCAACATGCCTGCCCATAAGATTGGTAAGGCTTGGCCATGCCTACAATTAGTAGCTGCTCCCTTCAAAAGTAAGAAGCACTGTAAACAATTTCAATGGCCTCAATTAAACAGCTACCAGATTTGGTATACCTCGTTACACGTATTTCAATATACATCTTTGTCGCTCACATTTTACCCAACTTAACCACTGCTTGGGAAAGGACAGCACCAAAAGGTACCCAGGTGTTCAAAGCACAGTCCAGAGTTAAGCTCTGCTAAAAGCACTTAATATGTTCGTAAATTGGAAGCTCTCATTTGACTTCAGGCAGGTCTTGACTTAAAGAAGTTCGTAGGTAAACAAATGAAGTGAGAGTAAAGGCAGAGGTCTGGGTAACTGCAGTGCTATCTTCAGCCTTAAGTTATGAGATATGCCTTTCATGCCTGTAAATGACATGTTTGTAATGCTCCTCCTTTGTTCAGTAAGTGACCTTAGGGTGCTAAGTAGATAGATCCGTGACCCTCAACATTTCCATCCTTCCTAAGTTAAGAACTTCTATCTTCTGCAAAAGACACTCCTAGGCAGGGTGAGTCTGTTACATCCAGGCTGGGAGATCTGTCTTGCACTGTAGCCTCTCCGCCTGACCGCCTATGTTGACACGCACATTAGACTAGCGCTTGATACTACATGGGAGAGTGTGTCGCAATGCAATGATTCCTCCTGTAACATCCCCACAGTCTCATATCCGCAGAAACAACCTCTATTAAATTCCCTTTCATATCATGCTATAGGGGCCGTTGACCATCCTATGGTAATGTTCAACAATATGAACATCCGGGACTCTGAATGCCCAGCTGGGAGACAGTAGCATGTTAAGGCATGAGTAAAGTGGGCAACTGCCCAGGGTCCACGCCTTTTTCTCCGGAGGGCGGTGGAGGGGCTGGGTGGATATGGCTGTTTCTCTATCTTCCCGAGTCTCATGAGTCCTAAATCTATTCTATTTCCATCCGATACGCTCAAACGTGTGCGTAAACCTTCATTTATTTCTTTTCTTTTCCTTTGACTGAACCAAATGGATGGGGACGCTTTATATTGAAACATTGCATTAAAGGACTGTTATTAAAAAGGAAATGTCCACAAAAGTAGTTTTCAAAAGCGAAACGAGACGTACACTCGTGAGCAGTGTAATACAGCAAGTAATCTCACTTATGCATGGGGGCGCAGTTTATTCACTGAAACAATGCTAGTAACACTTTCATCGATGAGTAATGTGAACAGGCGTGTTATTTATGCACTCCATGAGGAAAAATGTGTAATTCAAAGTTTTAGCACTTCGGTATTACAGCGTTATAATTATCTCTTATTTTGAAGGGCGGGTTTAGAATAATCTTGTAATATTGCACCCAATTACGTAAAGCAAAATGATACCCTCCCCCATAGAATTTCCAGAAGTTAATGAGGGGCTTCTGAATCTACCACATTTCGCAGATATTCGTTGACCTTCGGCTACAATGGGGCCCTTGAAGGGTTGCATGGGCCCCCCCTGCAGGGTCTACAGTACTCCCCTTACTGCATGCAGTAAATAACATATCCCGCAGAGCCTGCATTTATCGGGTGCGGTATTACCCAGGGGCGGCTCCTCCAGTAGGGCGGAGAAGCGTCGCCTCACTGCTTTCTCGCGGTGCAAGAAACTGAAACATAAAATGGTATTTTAAGTACCATTTTATTTTTCTGCTTCTCGCACTGCGAGAAAGCAGAAGGGTATGCCTGGTTGGGGGTGGGCAGCTTGTGGAGTGATGGCTTGCCCAATGTTGTGGGCTCTGACTGCTTGGTCGTCCCTCTGAGAGCCGACCAAACCAATCATGCGCACTCTACCGTAGAGAAAATAGCCTCCCTACAGGCGCCCGGCTGTGTGCCGTCCGCACCAATCACATCGCTGCCATTGCAGCGTTGTGATTGGCTTTGGGGAGGAAGGCTGCCTGTGGCGGATTCCAGTTCAGCAGGCGAACAGCAGGAAAACACAGGCCCGGCCAGGTGCTGAGGCAGCGCAGGACCCGGTAAGGCAAGTTAAAAAAATGTTTTACTTAAACACCCCCCCCCCCCCCGCCTCCCCCTTACCGCGCGACCTTTCCCCAGCCCGCGAGTCATGCTGGCTGTCACTGGTATTACCACACCAAAATCCTGCATGACTCACAGTGAGACCGCCAGTATTGTGAGCTGAGGGGCCCAAATAGCACTGCTTGGTGATAAAAGAGAAATTCTATCCCAGAGCATTTCTCGTGCACACTGAGCACATGAAACGTCCCTTTTTGTTAAGGCTAAATGCATGCTTTATTCGCTCCGGTCTCCACTGAGCTCAAAGCACAACCAATATTCACCACTCTTTACTGCATTAGATTTTGCAACAAATGTTCTGGGTTTTAAAAAGCCAGAGGACAGTGGCCTTCTTAACTTCTCTCGTGAATTCTAACTTCTAGTCAACACAATTACTGAGGCCTAGGATTAATAGCTGCTTGTTTACGGTTTAATTTTGAAGTGAATTATTTTAGCAATTTATATCTAAAAACGCATGAGTCAGGATAGAAGAAATGCTCGTCATTTCTGCTAACAGGCAGACTAAGCACATTCGTGGTACGGAATGCACAGGCATCAGCATAAAACGCAAACTGGTTTGACGAGAAAAGGGCTTGCTCAAATCTACAGTAACGTGTAACTATATTTCGAAGGTTAATGAGCATTTCTGCGAAGCTGTGGATTTTACTGTACTTGTCAAATAATCCACCATCTGCAGTGCAATTTGGCGATTTCTAGAAAAATATTTGTTTCTAGCTCAAACTTATCAAAAGTAACTTTAACAAATGCAAAATCTTGTGCTGCACAGTGGCGAGGTTTTTTCAAATGTTAATTGCTCAGCTTTCAGTTGTTTATTGTTGTAATTCGGTATTATGTTAGTAGCGCCGTGAACCTTTTACCCAGACGGTATTGAGGTTTGTTAAAATGACATAAGAATATTGCCACAGAATGTGCCGCATAATTTGTACACAAGGGGCTTCCCTTTTCGACACGGATACCAAAAAACATTCTGAGTGAACGGATGGGTATGCAGTCACCTTTATAATCAAGAGGGGAAAGGCAAAAAAACTAATACAGGCCTTTAAAGAAAATAAAAATAATGGTGACAAACCGCTTCCCAGAAAAGCACACACTTGTAGACCAGCTGAAACAATGAATGGTGGCATGTAGTTTGCTGAATACTAGGTACTGCTAGTAATACTGCTACTAGGTGTTTCCATTCTAGGGAGATCAAAGGACATGAGAGCACGCCCAGACAATTCACTGAGCTTCAATGCCCATGTGAAACGAGCACTTCCTTCTACAGAGAAGCTTGGCAACATCAGTAAACATAAAGAGGCATAATGAAGACAACAAGCCTGGGAGCTGTTTGAGTAATCTCATTACATCATCAATTAATGCTTTAAGACACCTAGATCAGCGGCCTCCCAGCCTCCTGCGTTCAAGAACTTAGTCGACCACAGCCACTAGAACAACACGGCTGTGGGTAATAGAAAATCATCCAGTTAAAAGGTAAATCATTTTTTTAAGTACTGGAAAAGCCAATCGTTCTCACCTACGAGACAGTTATTGAACTCTTTTAGCTATGTAGAGCACCACGGCTAGTGTGCAGCATGACTGAAAGGAAGAAAACAAATCACTATGACGCTGCCAGTGCTGGCCATGTCATAGCTTTTTTTAGGTCGAGCCTAGGCATCACATGCGCTGTCTGCAAGACATGCTGTAATCACTTTATGGGATTTTATCCTGCTTATTGGCTTTCTATTGGTTACTTGTTTTTTAATTGCTGACAGGATGGATGCGAACATGGAGGAAGGGAGGGCAGGTAGGGGGTACCATGGGCATATGGGAGAACAGTGCTATGATGTTGCCCACGTGGTCTGTGTCATAGTATTTTTTTGTTTATTGCAGAGAGCGAGGCAACACAAAGGAAGGAGAGGCAATAAGGGAACAAGGGGGTGTGGGCAGTGAGGGGATGGGTTGGAAGGGCATAGAGCAACCACACGGATAACAGAGGGTGGGAGAGGCAAGCAGCAACAGAAGGAGAGGGGGCAGGTGGGGGCAACAACAGGAGGAGGGAAGGTATGTGGGGGCAACAATACGAGGGAGGACAGGTGGGTGCAAGCAATAACACTTACAATGCAACGGTTTCACCTTTGAAAAAGTTAGAGCTATTGGCATTGTAAATGACAACATTTTTATTTATGTGTTGGTTTTGAAAATATATAAATAAATGGCACTGTCATTTACAATGCCAATAGCTTAATCTCTCGCAAATGCCACACACAAACACACACAGAGTCCCACACACATACATACCTACAGAGCCACATGCAGAGCCACACACACACACAGAGCCACACACTTCCAGTAGTTGATGGGCAGCGTGGAGCAGACCAGCACTCAGCCCGACAGGGCCAGCAGTAAGGCCTCGATCTCCCCCGCCATGCTGGCGTTTCATGCAGATGGCATCATGTTGGGGTGTGCCCATGTGTCACGGCGCCTGAGTAATGTGCGAATGGTGCCCTCGTAAGGTCTGTGGTTTTTCTCTCTCTCTCTCTCTCTCTCTCTCTCTCTCTCTCTCTCTCTCTCTCTCAGTGGTGTGCCAGTGCCATGTTTAGCAGCGAGGTGAGTGTGGTGAATGCATCACTGTGTCACAATGGCGCGCCTATACATTCTTGCCAACATGTGTAAATTCCCCTGGAATTTTTACCTTTGTCCTTACGAGGCTTAGGGAAGTGTGCCCCATCAAGTTTATCCTGGGAGGGCAGGGGCAATAAAGCGTTCTGCCCAGACATGTAGGGTGAAGTAGTTTGGGTTGTTCAGATTTCTGAAATCTCACTCACTGAGTTCTGGCCTCGTCTGGCGTGCAATATATTGTTTTTGCAAACATTTTCAGTATGCAAAAATAATGGTGAAGGTATAGTAAAGATAAAATAAAGGAATGGTTCTTGAGCCCAGCAACGTTATATCTCTGGTACTCAAGTGCACGTCGTTT